>NW_027423777.1:1335000-1450000 GCF_013202065.1 Cotesia typhae | reverse complement strand
CAATTAAACTAAGCAATATCAAGTTTCTTCATTGAAGCTTAATGAAAGAGCTGAAAAAATTGAATCCAAAAATTTTATATAATTTCAGATGATTTCACCACACCACCATATTGATAGTTATGCCCACTAAAAATTTTTAAAAAATTAAAAAACGGATTTTTTCACTCACTGAAACTGATAATTAATCGAGTAAGCAGTGCTTTTAATGAGTTGAGTATGCTTGACTAATGTAAATTTATAAGTATAAGAATGTATGAAATCATATATTATGTAATTAGAGCTGATCAGCCCGAATATGTATAACTATACATAATTACATAAATTCGAGCAAAATCGTTTTTTCTCGGGTTGAAATTCTTCCGAAAAATTTGGGGTACTCAATGACGCGCGCCAAGTACGATAAAAAATTTTTAATTTTTAAATTTTGAACAAATTTTCTTTCAATTTTTTTAACATCATGACAGTTTCTTGGTATTTTTTGTATTTCACTTTTTTTGTAGAGAATGACAATTATTATATTGAGTCTTATTTTTTTGTAAAGTGCAACCGTTATTGAGATGAGTTTTATGAACGTGGACTTGGCGCAATTTTTTTACAGTGAAACTGTTTTTGTTCGGATAATAGATACTACAATATTTATATTTTGGTTCAAATATTTTAATTCATAAAATTATTATTATTTTTGAAAAATATTAATTAAAAAAAAATTATTATCATTAAAAAGTAAAATATTTAATTGACTACTTTTTAGAATTGAAAAACAAAAAGAATTTTATTTTTTTAATCGTCTTATAAACGTGAGCTTGGCACAATTTTTTATAGTGGAACTGTTTTGTTCGGATTTTGTTTTCTAATGACAAAAAAATGTGTGCCAACAACACGTGGTGTTCCCAAGCGGTCACCCATCCAAGTACTAACCACGCTCAATGCTGCTTAACTTCAGTGATCGGACGAGAACTGGTGTTTTGACTCAGCATGATATGGTCGTTGACAAATATTAATAAAATATCTTTGTACTTAAATTAATTGGAAATGAATGATAATTTAAAAAAATGATAGTTTAAAAACTAAAAACATGCTTTTTATAGAAAACCAAACTAAAAAATAGAAAATAAATTAAAAATAAAAATAGTGTAAAAAATTTTAATAAATATAAATTAATAATAATAGTGTAAATAAGAAAAAATGTTTTTTGTTGTAACAAAAAGAATGGGGTACATGGTATCCGAACAAAAACAGTTTCACTGTAAAAAAATTTTTTCTTAATTTTTAAATTTTCAACAAATTTTTTTCAATTTTTTCAACATTATGACGGTTTCTTGGTATTTTTTTGTATTTAACTTTTTTTTGTATTGAATGAAAATTATTGTAACGAGTCTTATTTTTTTGCAAAGTGCAGATGTTATTGAGATGAGTTTTATGAACGTGGACTTGGCGCAATTTTTTACAGTGAAACTGTTTTTGTTCGGATACCATGTACCCCATTTTTTTTGTTACAACAAAAAACATTTTTTCTTATTTACACTATTATTATTAATTTATATTTATTAAAATTTTTTACACTATTTTTATTTTTAATTTATTTTCTATTTTTTAGTTTGGTTTTCTATAAAAAGCATGTTTTTTAGTTTTTTAAACTATCATTTTTTTAAATTATCATTCATTTCCAATTAATTTAAGTACAAAGATATTTTATTAATATTTGTCAACGACCATATCATGCTGAGTCAAAACACCAGTTCTCGTCCGATCACTGAAGTTAAGCAGCATTGAGCGTGGTTAGTACTTGGATGGGAGACCGCTTGGGAACACCACGTGTTGTTGGCACACATTTTTTTGTCATTAGAAAACAAAATCCGAACAAAACAGTTCCACTATAAAAAATTGTGCCAAGCTCACGTTTATAAGACGATTAAAAAATAAAATTCTTTTTGTTTTTCAATTCTAAAAAGTAGTCAATTAAATATTTTACTTTTTAATGATAATAATTTTTTTTTAATTAATATTTTTCAAAAATAATAATAATTTTATGAATTAAAATATTTGAACCAAAATATAAATATTGTAGTATCTATTATCCGAACAAAAACAGTTTCACTGTAAAAAAAATTGCGCCAAGTCCACGTTCATAAAACTCAACTCAATAACGTTTGCACTTTACAAAAAAAATAAGACTCAATATAATAATTGTCATTCTCTACAAAAAAAAAGTGAAATACAAAAAAATACCAAGAAACTGTCATAATGTTAAAAAATTGAAAGAAAATTTGTTGAAAATTTAAAAATTAAAAAAATTTTTTTATCGTACTTGGCGCGCGTCATTGAGTACCCCAAATTTTTTTCGGAAGAATTTCAACCCGAGAAAAACGATTTTGCTCGAATTTATGTAATTATGTATAGTTATACATATTCGGGCTGATCAGCTCTAATTACATAATATATGATTTCATACATTCTTATACTTATAAATTTACATTAGTCAAGCATACTCAACTCATTAAAAGCACTGCTTACTCGATTAATTATCAGTTTCAGTGAAAAAATCAGTTTTTTAATTTTTTTAAAAATTTTTAGTGGACATAACTATCAATATGGTGGTGTGGTGAAATCATCTGAAATTATATAAAATTTTTGGATTCAATTTTTTTCAGCTCTGTCATTAAGCTTCAATGAAGAAACTTGATATTGCTTAGTTTAATTGTAATTAACACATTTTGATTGGCAATCACACCGCATTTTCTCAATTTAGTCGGCCATATGTTTTCTTTTCTAGAGCACTCAATTGTATCCACTTTGAAGTAGTTTTCATAACCAAATACGAGAGGGCGTTTTAGTAAAATCATAAATGATGTCTGGAAGATTAAAAAATTTCAAATAACATATGTATGACATGTCGATTTTACCTAAATTTTGTAAAACTTATTATTAAATAATAATAGTTGATTAATTAAATTCATGCATTTTATAGGTTGACTTAATTATAAATTTTTAATAATTCAAAGGATGTTTATTTATCCTGAAAAAATTTGGGGTACTCAATGACGCGCGCCAAGTACGATAAAAAAATTTTTTTTTAATTTTTAAATTTTCAACAAATTTTCTTTCAATTTTTTTAACATTATGACAGTTTCTTGGTATTTTTTTGTATTTCACTTTTTTTTGTAGAGAATGACAATTATTATATTGAGTCTTATTTTTTTTTGTAAAGTGCAAACGTTATTGAGATGAGTTTTATGAACGTGGACTTGGCGCAATTTTTTTACAGTGAAACTGTTTTTGTTCGGATAATAGATACTACAATATTTATATTTTGGTTCAAATATTTTAATTCATAAAATTATTATTATTTTTGAAAAAATATTAATTAAAAAAAAAATTATTATCATTAAAAAGTAAAATATTTAATTGACTACTTTTTAGAATTGAAAAACAAAAAGAATTTTATTTTTTTAATCGTCTTATCAACGTGAGCTTGGCACAATTTTTTATAGTGGAACTGTTTTGTTCGGATTTTGTTTTCTAATGACAAAAAAATGTGTGCCAACAACACGTGGTGTTCCCAAGCGGTCACCCATCCAAGTACTAACCACGCTCAATGCTGCTTAACTTCAGTGATCGGACGAGAACTGGTGTTTTGACTCAGCATGATATGGTCGTTGACAAATATTAATAAAATATCTTTGTACTTAAATTAATTGGAAATGAATGATAATTTAAAAAAATGATAGTTTAAAAAATTAAAAAACATGCTTTTTATAGAAAACCAAACTAAAAAATAGAAAATAAATTAAAAATAAAAATAGTGTAAAAAATTTTAATAAATATAAATTAATAATAATAGTGTAAATAAGAAAAAATGTTTTTTGTTGTAACAAAAAGAATGGGGTACATGGTATCCGAACAAAAACAGTTTCACTGTAAAAAAATTTTTTCTTAATTTTTAAATTTTCAACAAATTTTTTTCAATTTTTTCAACATTATGACGGTTTCTTGGTATTTTTTTGTATTTAACTTTTTTTTGTAGAGAATGAAAATTATTGAAATGAGTCTTATTTTTTTTTTTGTAAAGTGCAGACGTTATTGAGACGAGTTTCATGAACGTCGACTTGGCGCTATTTTTTACAGTGAAACTGTTTTTGTTCGGATTTCATATCTTTTTGTTAAGTGCACTTTTTTGCTCGCCTCTTAATACATTCTTAATTTTAAAATTGAACTTTTCCCGCGCAAAATTAGAAAATATGTGAATAATTTAATTAATGCAGGTAAAGCTATTGTAATATAAACCGTTATTTTTTGGTTAATTTTGAAAATCAAATCCTAACAAGAAAATTGAAATTTTGTTTCCTTCATAGTAGCTAGTAGCATTAAATAACTTAAAGTGAGTGATCCGTGCAAACTCCTCGGTTTATATCAATTAACTAGCTTATCAATGGGGATTTTACATTTTTTATGTATTTATAGTTAAAGTTTAACATTTTTTTGAATTAAAAAAGTTGTTAATCTAGATTTTATACTCTAATACACATCAATTTATCAATAACAATAATTATTTTGGTAATAGTAAATAATGATAATGATACTTTTAACATCAATTTTTCATTACCAATATAATTAATTTCATTCTTATAATTATTATTATTGTTATTGTTATTATGACATTGTTGTAAATAAAGGACACAATGCATCATACGCACAATTATAATACCTATGGCCTAAAGATTACAATTATTTAAAACCCACCCGATTAAATAACAATGCCACCTATAGGCAAAGACCACAAAATCATAGAATGTGTACACTGTCCAATGTCAATTGCAAGATCTTGAACAGCTGGCTTGCCGGAAAATAGTAAATCTCAAACAATATTTAGTCTGTTATGTATTTAGTCTCGTTGATAAATCAAATTTTATAAGGATAATATGTTTAAAAAAATACGCATAAAAAGTAGTTTAATAGTTTGTTCTAGAAATTTTGTACTCATAAAATATTTTTACATTTTTAATTTAAAGTTCGAACTTTTCCCGCGCAACATTAAAAATTCATAAATAAATAAACTCATGCAGGCAACGCTATCGTCGTATAAAAGGCTGTGTGTTCGTTAATTTTAAAAATTAACTTAATAATAACAATAATTATTTTAGTCATAACAATGATAATGAGGAATGTTAAAATTACTATAATTTTTAACATCAATCTATAGTTACCAAAATCATGAATTTCATTCTTATAATTATTATTATTGTTATTGTTATTATGACATTATTGTAAATAAAGGACACAATGCATCATACGCATAATTGTAATATCTATGGCCTAAAGATTACAATTATTTGAAACCCACTTGATTGAATAACAATGCCACCTATAGGCAAAGACCACAAAATCATAGAATGTGTACACTGTCCAATGTCAATCGCCAGATCTTGAACTGTTGGCTTGCCGGAAGATAGTAAATCTCAAACAATGTTTAGTCTGTTATGTATTTAGTCTCGTTAATTAATCAAATTTTATAAGGATAATATGTTTAAAAAAATACGCATACAAAGTTATTGACAGTTTGGTCTAGAAATTTTGTACTCATAAAATATTTGTAGATTCTTAATTTAAAATTTGAATTTTTCCCGCGCAAAATTAAAAATTCATAAATAAATAAATTAATGCAGTCAAAGCCATTGTCTCATAAAAGGCTGTTTGTTCGTTAAGTTTGAAAATCAAGTCCTAATAAAATAATTAAAATTTTGATTTTTTCATTGTTCTAGGAGGTTTAAAAAACTTAACGAGACTGACCCGTGTAAACTCCTCGGTTTCAATCGATTAACTATCTTATCAATGGAGATTTTACATTTTTCATGAATATACAGTAAAAATTTTTGAATTTTTATTAAATTCAAAGAATTATTAATTTAGATCCAATATTCCAATACACATTAATTTAATAACAACAGTAATTATTTTAGTAGTAGTAATGAATGATAATGATAGATATTAATGTTACTATTATTTCTAACATAAATTAATTATTATCGACATTATTAATTTTAGTTTTATAATTACTATTATCATTATTGTTATTCTGAGATATTGTTGTTAGTAAATGACACAATGCATAATGCGCATAATTATAGGATTTTTCACCTAAAGATTACAATTATTTGAAACCTACTTGATTGAATAACAATGCCACCTATAGGCAACAACCACAAAATGATAGAATATGAACACTATCCAATGGGAATAGCCTAAATCTTGAACGGCTGGCTTGCATTAATTTAGGATGGCAGTTCTCTAGAAATTATATACCTCAGCTCACTAAAGTTAGCACCCCAGAGTTTTTTTTTTTTATTGAATAAAAATTTTTTTTTCATTATATCGTTAGTTTGTCGTTTGCTTTTTTTATTATTCCCTATAAACATTTGTTTGTTCTAGATTTATTTATTTAAAAAAAATTTGTTAAAAATGTGCCTTTATGTAGTCCCCCTCTCGCAATTTTTAATATTTTATTTGCAATGCGGATCGATAATCTTCTGTTTATGTTTGTTCATGTATAAAAAACCTTTGTTCCAACTTCAAATTGTTTATTTTTTGTTTAATTAATATTTTTAGTTAGCTGAACATTTGTATTCTGAATATTTGCACTGCGCATGCGTCAACTTTACGTTTAAGCTTTTAGCGCGGACTTTTCAAAATTATAGTGACGAGCACAGTGATTAGAGTAAGTGTATTATTCTTGTAATTTTAATTATAGAGTTCACATGACAAAAGGGCAACGTGTAGTTTTTAAAAATTTTATAATAAGTTTTATTTTAATAAAGTATTAAAATTTTTTGTGACTTGTTATGGATTTCGTTTTTTTTTTAAATAGTTCGTAGAATTCATGAAAATAGAAATGATGAATATGAAAAAAAATATACATGCATTAATTAACAATTGTTTCGAAATTTTTTAAGAAATTTAAAATGAAATAAATATTTAATAGTTATTTATTTATTTACTTAATGAGTGATATTGACTGACGTCTAATAATTTTTTTGTAATTATAATATTAATTAAAGAGTGATTCCTAAAAAACTACACTTGTAGATTTTTTAATTTTTTACACATGAAATGTGCTTGTCACTATAATTTTCAAAAGACCGCGCTAAAAGTCTATATACGTAAAGTTGACGCATGCGCGGTGCAAATATTTAGAATACATACATTCAGCTAATGAAAAATGTTAATTAAACAACAACTAAACAATTTGAAGTAGAAACAAATGTTAAATATACATGAACAATCAAGAATAGAGGTTTAATAACCTAAATTGCAACCAAATATTAAAAAATGCGATAGGGGGGCTAACTTAAAAGTACAAAATTAATAAATTATTTTCAAAATAAATAAATGGAGAACAAACAAATGTTGATAGTGAACAGTGAAGAACAAACGAAGAGCTAAAGACGTAATAAAAAAAAAATCAAAAATTAAAAAAAAAATTTGGGGTGCTAACTTCAGTGAGCTATTCCGTTACATTTACAGTACATGTAAAAATAATAATTCCAGCGCACTCTGGTGGTTGTCGATGCAAGCTGTGAATTAACTTTTTTCAGTGTAGTTGCGTATCTATCGGAAGATTACTACACATTTTTATTTTATCTAGTCTGTGGCGGTGACATTTCTCCATCGAAAAAAAGTCAGGATCTAAATTCGTGAGCGAACTATAGTACGTGCTAATAAAATTTAATAATTTCAAGTAAATTCAAGTAAATAAATTGTTATAAGTGAATATAAATTAATTAATACGGTAAAATTAATAAAATTAATTATGACTCACTGTTATAATATACAAATTAGTGAAAAAAAGTACCGTATAATTAAAAATAAAATATACAACCTCAAAAAACCGTTCTGCTTACTGTAAATACATTCGGTAGTCTGGCGCTCCGTTTGCAACGGGATTTTTGAACGGAACTTGGCGCCAGATTCTACCGAATCTGTAGATCATAAGCATGAAAATATATGCAAACTATATAGTCAAGGCGCGCACAAATTTGAATTGTAGTATTCTTAATTTTTGGTAAGCTAAAATTATTTATTCCATAATTTTTTTTTTTTTTTATTAACTAAATTTTGTTTATTATTATTTTAATTTAACAAGATCTTTAAACTCTGTCAAATAATATTGAACAAGTATACGTTTATATTAACTTAAGTAAACATTAAGTAATAATGATTAAAAATTTTTTCGATTGGTAAAGCTGTATTGATTTAATGCAAATATTCAAAATAACTTAATTATTGAACTTAAATTAGCAGAATTAAACAATATTGTTTTAATTCGAGATATTTTATGCCCGTGTGCGAACGATTTCAGTGAATTAATTCCTCGGTATGTTCCATTTCAAAGACGGTCAAGTCACGTTATAACGTAATGAACTCTTCTATAAATTTTGTATTATTTGTGGTCTTAATTAGCATTGTTTTAAAAACAGTACTATCCAGTGATGATTTCCTTGAAAGTTTGAACAAAGATAGACCCATCGTTGAAGTTCAAGATGGTAAATTGCGCGGTGTTCAAGAAAAAAATTATAATGGAACCGATTATTTCTATACATTTCGCGGCATTCCATTTGCTAAACCACCAGTTGGAGAATTAAGATTCAAGGTATTGTACATTTTCATTGAGGTACCGACGAGTAATAAGGCCTAGCTAAGGGAGATTTTGAAAAAAATCGAAAATATTGCATTTAATTATTGCAATGTGTCATTAATTTTTAAATTAATACATTAGCCATAAAATATAATGGTGTAATGGTAATTTTCACCATAAACAAGCACAAAATTAAATTTTTTCAAAAACCTTGCGAATAGGCCTTATTTTACTACGGTGGGGTAATAAGGCCTGCGAATTAAACATACTGGAAATAGTTATACTATACTTGATAAAATTGGTATTAGAGATCAGTCATCACTTAAATTGAGCAACAATACTTTTTAAGATGTTGATAAAAATTAGAACAATGATTTCAAATTATTAAGTATAAAATTATAAAAAATGTTGACCATTTACTCAAATCGTTTTTTAGGAATTCTTCTGCGCTACTTTAGCATATGACAGATGATGAAATATAGAAGACAAGGAACGTTGTATCGGGACTCTATAAACTTGCAGCGACATTTCTATGCTAGACGCTTCTACCAGAGAAGTCATTAGCGGAAGCGGTTATTTTAAATAACATTTCTATCGCTTAGGCCTTATTACTCGTGGGTACCTTATATTTTTTCGTTGCTTCTTTAAAACAAATCGATCAAAGATGCCAAAAAGTATAAGGTGCATGGCGAAAAAAACATAGGGATTTTTCCTATTTTTGCATAGGAACAATTCATATACTGATATAGGAATTTTTTCTATATTGACATAGGAATTTTTTCAATATTAACATAAGAATTTTTCCAATGGTAACATGGAAATTTTTTCTTTATTAACATGATAGAAATATCCATGTGACATAGGAAAATTCATTTATAACATAAAAAAAATTTGTTTTTTCAATTAAAAAAGAATAGAAATTGAAAAAACACCATTGTAAAATTTTCAGGATATTTGTAGAAAATCTCAAAGTTTCATATGAAAGAAAGAAAAAATAAATTAAAAATGTTTATCATCAAGAAATTCGGAGTTTTTTCGGAAAATCTAAAAAATAACGATGAAGATAGGTTTGAATAATTTTTTTCTATTTTTTCCCAAAAAGAACATTTAATAAAAAACATTTTGAAAAAAAAAAAAACGTCCCGATAAGTCAATTTTTGAAAAAGTTATGGCAATTTAAGCCACACCGTCCGTAATCTGCTGGATTTTTAATTTTTTCGAAATGTAAAGCAAAATTTGAAAAAAATTTCTTCAAATTTTTTTATCACAAACCGACTTTATATCACTGTATATCACTGTTTTACTTTTAAATTGTCTGAAATTGATTAAATGAAAAAATTGTTATGTAAATTTGTAATTATTAAATTAAGTTACATAAATTTTAGTGATAAATGAATTTTTCCTATGTCACGTGGATATTTCTATCATGTTAACAAAGAATAAATTCCCATGTTAACATTGGAAAAATTTCTATGTAAACATAGGAATTTTTCCTATTCAAAAATAGGAAAAATCCCTATGTTTTTTTCGTCGTGTATTATTCTATTAAAGGAATAAATCTTTGGTTTCGCGGTTTTTAGTCATCTCTGTTTCACTTACAGTTCAGGAGGAACTCCATGCTAATTACTTGTATTTTGTAAAGGAACCTGTGCCAGTCGAACCGTGGTCTGGTATAAGAGATGCCCAATTCTTCGGCAATATGTGTGCTCAATTTCACTGGGGATTGAAACACTTAGAGGGTAGTGATGACTGTCTTCATCTGAATGTGTACACTACAGATCTCACTCCTGAAGAGCCACGTGCAACAATGGTTTCATTTCATGGTGGAGGTTTTTTCTGGGGTTCTAATAACGATTTTTTATATGGACCCGATTTTCTTATTAAGAAGAATATTGTACTAGTAACATTGAACTACCGTCTTGGTATTTTTGGTAAGAACTGCCAATCAAAGAACCATTTGGAAGAACTTTTTAATTAAAAATCATAAATTAATCGTAGGTTTTCTTAATTTGGATGATGAAGAAGTACCGGGTAACCAAGGTCTGAAAGATCAGATTATGGCTTTAAAATGGGTTAAAAATAATATTGCGAAATTTGGTGGGGATCCAAATCGTATTACGCTTTTTGGACAGAGTGCAGGCGCTGCATCTGTTCATTTCTTGAGTTTTGTTCCAGCAGCTCAAGGTTCTTGTATAACAACACACTTATACTTTTGCTGGAATAATTTAAATATTTAAATTATCGTTATTTTATAGAGTTATTTCACAGAGTAATACTGCAGAGTGGATTTGCGACTGTTCCGTGGGCAAGTCCATCACAACCTATGACGTATGCAGCAGCTAGAATAGCTAGGACTTTAGGAAGCAACGCTACTGATACCAAAGAACTAATAAAGTTTCTACAAAGTGTAGATGCAGTTAAATTGGCTGACACTATACACAAAACTTTTAATCCACAGGTAAATTTTATAAACCTGATTTTGGCCTTGCACGAAAAAAATGACTGTAAAATTTACAAAAAATAATCTGAAAAATGTATAGACTATATCGCATTACTAATGCCAAAAGGGTGTATAAAAAAATTTTTTTTCACTCCAACTATCCTAAAAATGTTTATGACATTTAGGGGACATCCATTAATTACGTGAGCTATTTTTCGATCAGTTTAGACTCCTCCCCCCCTTAGGTGAGATTTAGTGAGATTTGTCTAGACTTCCCCTCCCCTTACGTGAGATTGACGCTAAAAATATTTTAAATGAAAATTATTTTTATTATTCGGGAGAATAATAAACCATTCAAGTATACTATAGTTAATTTATTTAAATTAAATAAAATTCAAAGCAAAAAAAACATAGACATCAAATTTATTTTAGCGGGCAAAATAAACACTCAAAATAATTTTTTTTTTAATGTCTGTAATATTTTATATTTTTTGAAGTTGAGGTGAGATTTTCGATTATCCCACCCTTGGTTTAGATGAGATTTGGTGAGATTTCATTGGACCCCCCCCCCCCATTTTGAGCTCACGTAATTAATGGATGTCCCCTTAGATCTGTAAGAAAACTGAATAAAAATTTTCTTTGTATACGCCCTTTGTCTTTACGACAAAAAAATTATGAAGCCTAAAGGGCGTATCATTTTTTTTAATCACAATTAATTATTAGCCTCAAAAAAAAAAAAAAAAGAAAAGTTATAACGCTGGTAAAAATAATGACTCTTCTACTCATTTTATTTAAAGAGAATGTGTATTTGATTAAAGAAGTAACTAAAATATTTATTTAGCTAGGCACTACTCCGATGCCGGCTTCATTATCATTATCTTTTGCTACTGAAATTAAAAAATAATGAATATATATATTGTTTGTAAATCTAAACTTTGAAAAAATACTTTAATCTAATATGATTTTGTAATTTGTACAATTGAACATAATTTATTACACTTTATCTGTGAAGACATGATCATTAAGATAAATTTTCAGTAATTGTTACAGAAAAAATTTTTTCATAATTACAGAGAAGTTTTTATATAATTATACACTTGATATCTAAAATTCACAGATTTCACCACGTAAAAATAATATATTAAGTTCTGTAAATTTTACGGAGTAGTTTTTTCCATGCAAATTTTAGCAGTAGTATAGAAGCGATGATGATTTTGATATTGTGACCCAAAAATTAAAAATCTTTTAATGATACATTTATTTGATAGAAATATTATACTCCTGAGAAACCATTTGTGCCATCCATAGATTCGAAATCGAAAAATCCGATTTTACTCACTCCAATCAGCGATGTAGCGAAACAGGGTATTAAAGTACCCACTATTGTTGGTTTCAACACCGAAGAGGCCATTTTTTTGTTAGCAGGTGCATGAATTTTATTTTTAAGATTTTTTGAAATAGATTTCTGAGAAGAAACATTTTTTTTATTCAATTTTTATACGTTATTGGTTTGTTAATAATCATAATAATAACTATACATCATTTCAGAGGCTGAAGATGACGATTATCAATTAATAGATATGCAATTAATATTTTCAAACGGCAAAAAATTCTTACAAGATCGTGGTGTGTCTGTTGGTGATTTGAAAAAATTTATTATGGGCGGTAAAAAAATCAACCGAGAAAACGCCGCGCCAATAATACAGTTACTTCAAGTATATTTTCAGACAGTGTACGTCGATGAATTTCTCGAAATTCAAACTACAGAAGCACCTGATACACCAGTATATTTATACAAATTTGATCATTATTCAAAAGAAACTTCGATGGTGCAAAAATTTTTCAAATCCGATTTAGAAGGTAGTTTTGTTAAAATATTTTCAATTGTACCCGAGTCGAAATTTAAATCGTAGATTCAACGTATTAAACGTTCAAATCGTAGGTTGAGCGTATTAGACCTTGAAAACGTAAGATCAACGTATTGAACATATCCAACGTATTATAAATGTGAAAAAAAAAAAAAAAAAAATAATGGGTGAAAATAAGTAATATTAAAACTACTTAAATAACTACACATGCTTAAGGGGTTAGGGGTACTCAGAGGCCTGAAAAAATGATGATTTTCAATAATTTTTTAATCGTAGTTAATTACTTTATTTGACAAAAATAAAAACATAGCTTTATTAGAACACGTTGCGATTTGACTTCACGAAAATTTCAAAAAAAAAAATTAATAATTCAAAAAGTTATCGCTGTTTTTGTAGAGCCCGTTCCTCCCGAAGTCCTTTGCGGTGATCATCATAAGTCCTTGGAGATTCATCTAAAATCAATCGGACAAGAAAAATTAGTTTTATTAATAGATAATCTTGTGCCGGATCGAAGCTTTTTTTTTTTTTTCGAAATTAACAAAATGGCGGCTTCAGGAAATTTTTTCAAATTTTCGAGAAAAAAAACCGACAGTTTATTGTTAAAAAAATCGAAATTTTTGAAAAAAAAATCCTTCGATCAGGCACGAGTTTTTAATGTTTTTCAAAAGTACAATAAATTTTATTGAAATCTACCGAGCAGTTTTTAAGTTACAGTGATCACCAGTTCAGAAAACATAGTTTTGAGAAAAACGCATTTAAAGTTTTGCTATGGATTTATGTCGAATTATAAGAATTATTTAATAACTTACACTGAGTCATCTATTCCTGGACCATATAATAGCTCTTCAGCCGTCATAGCAGCTTCCAAAATATCGATTTGCTGGTGCCTACGTTGCAATCGACCTTCTCGGGTGTTATCACTAGCGTGCTTATCTGCTACTTTCATACGTGCAGCATCCATTCTTTCTGCATACCGATGAGAATTAGGCCCACAATTAAGTCCTAGTGTATTCATCAAGACTAATAATGAATTTATACCCTCATTAAATATACACATAGCAACGTATGCAGCTATTTGTACGATAGTATAACTAGTATTTACCGTTTTTGGGCATATTTTCCATACTAGTTGGTTAAAGCTTTCATTATTATTCTGATTGAATCCACCTACACATCTTGAAAGTAAATTTTCATTACTAAGATCTTCGTATATAGGCTTGATAGCTTTTAAAACGTCAAAAGGTTAGGGAGAATAATCGTGAGAATAGGTATCAAGCTCTCCTCTTGTTTCAGCGCGCTGGTAAGAGCACCAAGATTCTTCGCCTTTTGGACACATATCATGATTCGGTTTTTCATCACTCGAGCCGTAGTGATAAAAGGTTGCCATTATAGCAGATTTGTTATAGTTGGCATACTTAACTCCATATTAATTTTTTCAGAACTCCGAAGTTCTCTTGAAACCTTTCTAGAATCACGTCCCATGGTTAATAATTTAATTCACTTGAGAAATAATTTATCACAAAACTATCGACTGATCACTGCAACGACTACAGGTATACTGGCAACCAAAAATTATTTTTCAGTTCTTGTACTTCCTACAAATTGTGAATATATGTAGAAGGATTTATATATATATAATTATACATACATTAAAATGGGGAGATATTCATGACAATGAAACCCGAAAGGTCGGTTGCTTGCAGCTGTTTCTAGCTACCTGCTCTCGAATGCCACGTAGCACCCGAGTGTCCTTTGGTCATTGTTAAATAACTCGAAAAGAATCTGTCGGATTCACTTCAAATTTTCACACAATATTTTTAAAATATTATACTTTAAGAAAATGCAAAAAAAATCGATTTTTTGAAAATTCTGACTACCCCTAACCCCTTAAAACGTAAATAGACAAAAAAAAATTTTTACAGTTTTGTTAGGGAGATTTTACATTTCTTAGCTTAAATTTACCATTTTTTTGATGGAAATGCTTTATTGAAATTTTTTACCCTCGGAATGGTTTCCAAAATTATGTATAATTTTATGAAATATCATTCATACTTTAAACCAAAAATGGCCTCATAAATCTATAAATAAAATGATAACTTTTTATACAATGTTATAAAATTTTGTACCACTGGATTTTTGCAAAAAAAAAAAAAATTACAATTTTTAACTTCCCGCTAAGAAAATTAAAAATGTGTAGTTATTTGAGCAGTTTTAATCTTATCATTTTCACCAATTATTAGTTCTCTTCACATTTATAATACGTTGGGTACGTTTAACATACGTTTTTAATGTCCATTACGTTCAAATTACGATTTTAACGTTCAATACGTTGAATCTACTATTAAAATTTCGACTCGGGTACATGTAAAGAAAATTTTAATTGATTGTGTTTATCAGGCACAGCTCATGCTGAAGAAATACCTTATCTTTTTCATTGTAAGTTTTTTTTGAACCTTGGTATTGACCTACCGATTTCTTATCCGTCTGGGAGGATCATTCAACAAAGAATGTTGACACTCTGGACAAATTTTGCTAAAACGGGGTAATTATTTTCTACTATTTATTTGTCGTTATAAATACCAATCAATCAATTAATTAAATAATAACTGCCCGTTAATTGACAACACTGTGATTTGCAGGAATCCAAACTTGCCAAAATCAGAAATAATTTCTGTTGATTGGAAGCCGGTGGATAATTCAATTGAATTCAACTGTCTGAAAATTTCTGATAATCTTACTATGATAAAAGAATCAAACATCTTGCGTCAATTAGAAACAATCGCTCGACATGACGAATGATTAAAAATGAAGACAAATTTATTTAGATTGAGTATAATTGATAGCTTCTATTACAAGAAATTTATTATTAAAAAATCATTTTTCATTCTTTGTATTTTAAAATTATTTTTTTACATTAATTTAAGGTTTATTAAATTGATCAAAACTTGACACCTAACAACATTCAGGTGAACGAAATAAAATAAATTAATTATACTATGATTTAATGAGGATTGTAAATCATTCAATGTTAAAGGTAAATCTTAGCATCGAAGTGAACTTGATGTCTGATATAAAACATAAAAATATAACTTATTATGACATTTGTCCTTATTCAAATATTTGGTGTATTTATACAGCATTCACTTATATGATGACACCGTATAAATGATTGATTGCATGTGGTGCAAGCAAATCTGGTTATTATACAGATAATATTAAAATTTCTAATTTATAGACTTCTGGATCTTCAATATTTTAGAATAAAATATGATTGTATTGAAATATAAGAGATAAGAGAAGGTAAAGACGAAGTAGAAGACGCAACTTCTCTGAGAGAGGGGATGGTCAATACTCCTAGATCAAATTTATAAAAAAAATTCGGGTACAATGATATACGTAATAAGTAATAAGGAATAAGTAATAAGATACCGATTATACCCATTTTTATGAGCTATTTGTTTCAAAATTCCTTTTAGCGGTTATGACTTTTTAATCATAAAACGCTCCCACTTTTTAATAAATTAGGCGAGAAGGAGGGTCAGTAAAGAAGAGGAAAGTGTTATTCCAGCGTAGAGTTTATAAGGGAATCATTAAAAATAATTTTGATAGTTCAAACTGTGAATTGAAACCACGTTAATCTAACTCATAGGGGTTTTTGTCTTAACAAAGTCAGATCGGTTGTAATAGTTTTTATATTTAGTAGATTTCAACTGAAAGTGTCTTCTTTTAACAGGTAAATTTTATTAAATATTAAATTTTTAGATATTTGTTTAATTTCATGATAATTTGGTTACTTAGGCATGACAAATTTGAAGAATAACGTTTTGAAATATATTTTTTTTTAATCATTTTATTTTTCGACGAATTTACGATAATTTACGGAAATAAATTTTTCAATGAGTTTTAAGATAAATTTTATGTCGACCGAAAATTGTTTTTAAAAGGTGTCCAGATGAGTTTAGCGATTTCGATAGTTATTTTTTCTGTATTGTACGCATGAACACAAGCAAAACAAGTTTCTTCCAATTTTCTTTTTTTAATTAAAAAATAGAAATTTGTGAAATTTTTTTTTTTTTTCAATATTCTATTTTTGATTAATCTTAAGTAAAAAATGTAATTGTTAAAACGAAGTCTAAAAGGCATTTTTACAGTTCGGAGTTTTGTAGGCCGCTCATTGATTGAAAAACAAAATTTAACAAATGAGGAGCTGATTTTCAAAAGGGTATCTTTTCACATTTAAAAAGAGCAGTTTTTTAAACTTTCAAATATTAATTACTTGGAAAATGATAAAGATTTCTAAATGAAAATAGAATTGTAGCTTCATAACCGATAGCACTTCATAGCTAAATTAAAAAAGTTCAATAAAAATATTTATAATTAGAGATAAACCCGTTTTTTGTCTTGATTAATCAAAAATGAAAAGATACCCCTTTGAAACTCAACTCCTTAAATATTTCTTACAGATTGTTGAATAATATACGGAATAATGAAGCCTGAGTTCAAAATGATATACTTGACGATTTTAATCAGTGCTGTTTTACAAACAGTAATGTCAGGTAATTTTTTTATCAAAAGTAAATTAAATAAGCCTACTGTAAAAGTCCAGCAAGGTAGAATGCAAGGAATAAGAATAAAAAATGTTGATGGAAGCAGTTATTACTATGCATTCCGTGGAATCCCATATGCGAAGCCTCCGGTTGGAAAATTGAGATTTAAGGTATTTTATTTCTTCTTTACGATTAATTAAAATTGTATGATCTTAATTATAAATTATATTAACAATTAAAATATTGGCGAAAGGATCCAGAACCTGTAGAAGCGTGGTCAAGTGTGAAGGACGCTAAAAAATTGGGTAATGTATGCGCTCAGAAAAATTTCTTCACACAAGAAGTGATAGGCAATGACGATTGTCTTTATCTGAATATCTTTACAACCGATCTGAATTTAATCGACCCGAAATCCGTCATGGTGTGGATTCACGGCGGTGCTTTTGCCTATGGTTCAGAGAACGATGATAGATTTGGAGCGGACTATATTGTTCAGAAAAAATTGTTTTAGTTACAATCAATTACCGTCTTGGCATATTCGGTAAAATTACAAATGTCCTTTATATTTTATTGAAATTTGACATTTTATTAAACGAAAGGAATTTCAGGTTTTCTCAACATGGATAGCGAAGAATCGCCGGGGAATCAGGGATTGAAAGATCAAGTGATGGCATTGAAATGGGTACAACAGAATATTGCGAAATTCGGTGGGAATCCGAAAAATGTTACGATTTTTGGAGAAAGTGCAGGAAGTTCCTCAGTCCATTATCTAACTCTATCTCCTCTGGCTCAAGGTTTTAATAATTTGAGTTTGAATATATTAATATTAGATTTATAGACTGAATTTTAATTACTTAAATTTTAATCGGTCATTAGGATTATTCCAAAGAGTTATTCTACAGAACGGAGTAGCAACAAATCCGTGGGCAAGGACATCGGGCTCGATGAAAGAAGAAGCTGAGAAAGTTGCTGATGAATTGGGAAACAACATAACAGATTCTAAAGATCTTATCGAATATTTACAAAATGTCGATGCTCAGCGTTTAATCAATGCAGTACAGTCATTAGTTAATCAAAAGGTAAGATTTGGGATCATAAAATTACATGAAATTGATTGCATAAATTTTTACATTTACTTCTTTTAATTTTATGGATGTTTTATTGCTTGTAATCGTTCTTTATTTTATAGAATAAATACTTTAAAAAAAAACCGATTTCTACCGTCCGTAGATTCCAAATCGAAAAATCCATTTTTGAATGTATCAATCCTCGAGGCTGTCAAGTCTGGGATTAAAGTGCCTCATATTATTGGTTATAACAGTGAACCAGCGATAACATTACTTGCAGGTACTTAAAAAACTATTTAAAAAACATTTTAATTATTGAATTTAAAACTAAACCAACTTTGAGCTAGAAATTAAATTAAGATTTTTTGATTAAATTTTTTGTAAAGACACGGTAGTGTATCATGCCAAGTGTACTTATGTCAGCTGATTGTTTTGTCTAATAAACATAATCTTTATTTTAGATCTAAAAGATGATGATATCCTAGAAATAGAAGCTGATGAAGAAAGGTTGTTACAATCCAACTCAAAACAGTTTTTGCAAGAAAGAAATGTTTCTGCGAGTAACGTTAAGCGATTTTTCATGGGTGATAAAGAAATTGAGCGCGATAATATTAAACAATTCGTTGATTTAGTAAGCGCAGATCGATTCATAATTAATATTCACGACACTCTTAAAATGCAGTCTTCAATAGCTGATATACCGACCTATTTATATAAATTTGATCACTACTCCAAAGAAACTTCAATCGTTCAGAAGCTTCTCGATACTGATTTAGAAGGCATGTATATTCTTTAAATGGTATCAGGCTTATTGATCCCCGACAAAATATCCCAAAAAAAAATATCCCCGACAAGTCATCCTTCGAATTCGTTATAGTTTTCGAAAATTGAAAAAAAAAATTATTAAAGGGTACAACACGGTTAAAAGCGTATATGATGGTCTAATATCGAATAAACACACACAAAAACCATGTTAAAAGGGCGCAAAACGATTACCCGCGTTTGCGTTGGTCTAATATTGAATTAACACACATAAAAACGTTAACGTTAATATTAGTGTTAATGTTAATGTTATTTTACTTGCTTAATTAACTAATAATTAATTTTCTGAATTCCTGGGATCTGTTGCCATGGTACTTTTGTATTTACCCGCTCAGTATTAATGTTTGTATGAAATACGTCGGTAAAATATGAAACTATGTATCGATTATCTATCTTTTAATGTTATGTGTGTTATTTATAGTTTTATTAATAAATTCTGTCATTTTGGTATCAATTGTCGGGGGTGTTTTGTCATGGGGAAATTTTATCGGGGATATTTTGTCGTAGGATCAATTATTGTGAAACCCTTTAAATGTATCAATTTATGCAATTGATAATTAATAATACGACAAATTTTTAATTAGGCACGGCTCTTCTTGAAGACACTTTTTATCTTTTTAATGCTAAAATATTGGAGAAAAAAGGAATCGCAAAACCTGCTTCCTACCCTACTGAGCAGATCATTCATCAAAGATTCATTGAGTTGTGGACTAACTTTGCAAAAACTGGGTAATTTAATCAGAATTGTGATGAATTTAAAACACCTTATTTATTGAAATCGTCGATTATTTTGTTACAGAAATCCAAACGCAGAAACTTTGGAGTTAATTTCTGTTGAATGGAAACCCGTAGATAATTCAAGTGACTACAATTGTCTGAAAATATCCGAAGATCTTAGTACAATCAGAGTGTCGGATATTTTGCACCAGTTAGAAGAATTTGCTCAAAAGAAAAACTGATTAATTTTACTGGGAGTTTATTTCATATTCTCGAAAGATTTTTTAAATCGAATAAGTATTAGTTATTAGCTTTTAAAACAAAGTTTAATCAATGCCTGTGTAAAAAAAATTGTCGTTTGTTTAAGATCTTAAACGTGACATAAATCAAGACTTTTTTGAGACGCTAAAAAAAAATTCTAAGAGCAGATTTTTGAAATTTGGTTCTCGAATTTGTTATGAAAATTAATTTTTAGACGATTTACAACTTTCTAAACGCTACATTTTTGAGTACGCTCTTTTTAAATTGAATTTGAAATTGTTGAAAACTTATTATCGGATAATTTTAAGACTTTTTTAAAACGCTTCGTTTTAATGTTCCGGGGCTCTGTCGCTGTTAGCTCATCTTAAAATAATCTTGAAACATTTTTTTAAAACTTTTTTAAGACTATTTTAAGATTTTTTTGAGACAATTTTAAGATTTTTTTAAAGCTATTTTAAGATTTTTTCAAGACGACTTTTAGATTATTTTAAGACTATTTTAAGACTCTGTAATAATTTTCCGGAGCTGTCGCTGTGATATCGTCTTATTTTCATAACAAATTCGAGAACCAAATTTAAAAATTCTGCTCTCGGAATTTTTTTTAGCGTCTTAAAAAAGTCTTAAAATAATCTTCGTTTGTGTCACGTTTAAGATCTTAAACAAACGACAATTTTAAGACGATTTTTTTTTACACGGGTAAGTTATTATTTATTTTTGCATTTGAAGAAACCTATAAGAAGTTAATAAATAAGTTTATACTTTTTTTATCATAACAAAGTAGCTATAAAAAATAAAAAAAAAAATTTGCTAAAATAATGATTTTCTTTAAAACACTCCTTCTCAAAAATGATTCAATGCCTCATTAGGGTGTGCCAAAATGTAACTTCCGTGAGAAACCTTCTAAAATTAAAATTTTAAGTTCCTCTTTTAACAGCAGCTGTGTTTATGCATTTTCTGAGATATTTCGGGGTTTATATAAGAAGAGAGGATTTATTTGATTTTCATAGAATTTTTAAGGGGTTAGGGGTAGTCAGAATTTTCAAAAAATCGATTTTTTTTTGCATTTTCTTAAAGTATAATATTTTAAAAATATTGTGTGAAAATTTGAAGTGAATCCGACAGATTCTTTTCGAGTTATTTAACAATGACCAAAGGACACTCGGGTGCTACGTGGCATTCGAGAGCAGGTAGCTAGAAACAGCTGCAAGCAACCGACCTTTCGGGTTTCATTGTCATGAATATCTCCCCATTTTAATGTATGTATAATTATATATATATATATAAATCCTTCTACATATATTCACAATTTGTAGGAAGTACAAGAACTGAAAAATAATTTTTGGTTGCCAGTATACCTGTAGTCGTTGCACTGATCAGTCGATAGTTTTGTGATAAATTATTTCTCAAGTGAAATAAATTATTAACCATGGGACGTGATTTTAGAAAGGTTTCAAGAGAACTTCGGAGTTCTGAAAAAATTAATATGGAGTTAAGTATGCCAACTATAACAAATCTGCTATAATGGCAACCTTTTATCACTACGGCTCGAGTGATGAAAAACCGAATCATGATATGTGTCCAAAAGGCGAAGAATCTTGGTGCTCTTACCAGCGCGCTGAAGCAAGAGGAGAACTTGATACCTATTCTCACGATTATTCTCCCTTACCTTTTGATGTTTTAAAAGCTATCAAGCCTATATACGAAGATCTTAGTAATGAAAATTTACTTTCAAGATGTGTAGGTGGATTCAATCAGAATAATAATGAAAGCTTTAACCAACTAGTATGGAAAATATGCCCAAAAACGGTAAATACTAGTTATACTATCGTACAAATAGCTGCATACGTTGCTATGTGTATATTTAATGAGGGTATAAATTCATTATTAGTCTTGATGAATACACTAGGACTTAATTGTGGGCCTAATTCTCATCGGTATGCAGAAAGAATGGATGCTGCACGTATGAAAGTAGCAGATAAGCACGCTAGTGATAACACCCGAGAAGGTCGATTGCAACGTAGGCACCAGCAAATCGATATTTTGGAAGCTGCTATGACGGCTGTAGAGCTATTATATGGTCCAGGAATAGATGACTCAGTGTAAGTTATTAAATAATTCTTATAATTCGACATAAATCCATAGCAAAACTTTAAATGCGTTTTTCTCAAAACTATGTTTTCTGAACTGGTGATCACTGTAACTTAAAAACTGCTCGGTAGATTTCAATAAAATTTATTGTACTTTTGAAAAACATTAAAAACTCGTGCCTGATCGAAGGATTTTTTTTTTTCAAAAATTTCGATTTTTTTTTAACAATAAACTGTCGGTTTTTTTCTCGAAAATTTGAAAAAAATTTCCTGAAGCCGCCATTTTGTTAATTTCGAAAAAAAAAAAAAAGCTTCGATCAGGCACAAGATTATCTATTAATAAAACTAATTTTTCTTGTCCGATTGATTTTAGATGAATCTCCAAGGACTTATGATGATCACCGCAAAGGACTTCGGGAGGAACGGGCTCTACAAAAACAGCGATAACTTTTTGAATTATTAATTTTTTTTTTTGAAATTTTCGTGAAGTCAAATCGCAACGTGTTCTAATAAAGCTATGTTTTTATTTTTGTCAAATAAAGTAATTAACTACGATTAAAAAATTATTGAAAATCATCATTTTTTCAGGCCTCTGAGTACCCCTAACCCCTTAACAGGAGATTCGATTGGATACTTCCGGTCAAATTTTGAATTTTCAGCGGAAGTGCCCAAACTAAGCTTTTGTTAAAAAATTCTATGAAAATCAAATTTATCGTCTCACCCCGAAATATCTCAGAAAATGCTTAAACACAGCTGCCGTTAAAAGCGGAACTCAAAATTTTAATTTTAAAAGATTTCTCACGGAAGTTACATTTTGGCACACCCTAATGCAGCATAATAATGATAGTTGCATGTACAGTCAAACCTTGTTGTAAGACTAGCTCGGAAATATGAAATTTCACTATGTATGACATTATTTATTAAATTTTTACAAGAAAAAAACTATCTTCCATTAGAAAATTAATTAAGGGAAACGTTTCAAAAGAATCTTAATAAATAAATAAAAAAAGTTTCAAAGTACGTCGCCCGGTAATATATGTTTCAATTTAAAAATGTATTTATAGTATAAAAATAATAAAATTTATAAAATGTGTTAATGCAGGTAATGAAACATATTAAAAAGGCAATGATAAGTACATACTGACTGTTTTATCTTTTTATATGCCTTTTAATGGCAGTCTAAAAATAAATTAGAGCCATAAATAAGCCCCTTGCATTACTTTTAAAAAATTTAACATTTCGTAATCTCGAAGGAATAATAAAATACCGGATATAAAAAAACAATTAAAATACTTTTATAAGTAGGAAATAACATTATATTTTTTCCCCGCTTGAAAATATAGCGGTAATTTATTATAGTCAGCTAATTACTTTTTTTTTGTATAAATAAGAACCTGCTTTTGATAAAACTGTTAGCACATCTGTAAAATATTCAAACCAGTTTAATTTACTTTATCACAGTTGTACAATCATGTATCTCGAGCTAAAAAACTGTATATCGACTTAATTTTATCCATTTTTCCCGTGTGCCTAATAATTATTTGTCGAGAATTGAATTTTATTTCCAAAATGACGCCAATACTCAGATTAATATTTAGTACAGTTTTAATCAGTACAACTGTGCAACAATTAGTTTTATCAGATAGTGATTTTGATAGTCGACCTATTGTTTATACCCAACAGGGAAGATTAAGAGGAATTAAGAAGAAAAATGTTGACGGAAGTAGTTATTACTATGCTTTTCATGGAGTTCCTTACGCCAAGCCACCCCTCGGAAATCTAAGATTCAAGGTACTGTGTTTCGATTTTATAAATTCATTTTAGTACTCATTAGTGAAAAAACTTGATTAAAGGATCCAGTGCCAGCAGATTCATGGTCAGGTGTGAGAGATGCCAATAAATCGGGCGACGTATGCGCTCAAAAAGACTCCTATACGCATAAAGTGATAGGAAGCGATGATTGTCTTTATTTGAATATTTATACAAACAATTTAAATTGTGACATTCCTAGAGCTGTACTTTTCTGGATTCACGGTGGTGGGTTCGCTTATGGACACGGAAATGACTACAAGCTCGGTCCCGATTATCTTGTAAAGAAAGATGTCATTTTAGTTACTTTGAATTATCGTCTTAATATTTTTGGTAAGTTTTAGTTTAAACTAGCTGTTACCTGCCCGCTTCGCTGGGAATTTTGTAGAATTGTATTTTTAGATCTAAACTTGAAATTTAATTAGAGTATTGTTTTGACGCACAAATTCCAAATTTCATCGAATTAGCATATACCTTTTATCCATATAATTATTCCACCTAATATTCATTGTAACTTTCAATGTGTAATCATTATAATGTTTGCGTGGCTTTTTTTCAAAAATGAATAATAATTGACACAAAGAAAAAAAATTTGAAATGAGAATTTGGAGTCTATAGGAGCTATAGCTTGGAAAAAAAATTTTTAATGTTAACACCCACCTTCGCAAACCCCTGTGAGATGAGATATCATAAAATTTGTCCATAGACTTTTTCTAAATCTCTTACAGAAGATTCCTACCAAATTTGGAGTCGATAGGAGCTATAGTTTAAAAACGGGAATTTTTCATTGTTAAGGCCCCCGCAACCCCCCTTGTAGGTGGAATTTTGTAAAATCCGTTCTTAGCTGACCTCTACTCGACGAAAGAAATATTCCTGCCAAATTTCAAGTCTTTAGGTCTTATAGTTCCAGAGATATCGTGATGAGTGACTACATCTATAGAAAGTCTCCTAAATATATATAGATTAGTATGAAATATCAAATTTTCTGATAATAATTTATTTTTGTTAGGTTTTCTTAACTTGGATGATGAAGAATCGCCAGGTAATCAAGGATTGAAAGATCAGGTAATGGCTTTGGAATGGGTAAAGCAGAACATTGCCAACTTTGGTGGTGACCCAAATTTGGTTACAATTTTTGGAGAAAGTGCGGGTAGTTCTTCTGTCCATTATCTGACTCTTACGCCATTAGCTGAAGGTTTGAATAAGAAGATATTTTTGTAGATTGCCGTTTAAGTTTAGAGACAAAAAAAGTATTATAAAGTTGCTCTAAAAAAATAGATTTTAATAAAAACACTCATTTTTGACAGGATTATTTCAGCGAGCTATCATGCAAAGTGGAGTTGCGACGAATCCATGGGCATATACATCTCTGTCTATGAAAGAAGAAGCTGAAAAATTAGCTGATAAATTAGGAAAAAAGACTAATGATACTAAAGAGCTTATTGAATTTTTACAAACTATCGAAGCTCATGATTTGATTGACGCAGTACAGTCATTTGTTAATCAAACGGTAAGATATTATGAAATTTGACAATAAAAACATAAATTTACAGTTATAAATCGAAATAATATTAGAGGAAGTATCTAACTTCTCACCAATTTATAAATAAAAAATTTTCTGTTACTTTCTGTTACCGTAAATTATCATTGCTATTACTTTGCAGAATAAATACGTGAACGAAGATCGATTTGTACCGTCAGTAGATTCAAAATCAAAAACTCCATTCCTAAATATTCCAGTCGTTGTCCAAGCTCAGTCAGGGATTAAAGTACCTCATATTATCGGCTACAATAGCGATGAAGCAATTATTTTGCTTGCAGGTAATAAATAAACTAAAAATCATACACTTTAAAACAAATTTGACAAATTTTTTATTTTTACCCATAATTCAAGGCTTGAAAGAAGTTGATTATTCGGAAATCAACTCAAATCAAGATATGCTACTTCCTTCAAACGAAAGACAATTTTTACAAGCAAGAAATGTTTCTGTAAGCGATGTAAAAAAATTCTTCATGGGAGATAAAGAAATTAGTCTGGAAAACGCTCAACTATTCGTCGATTTAGTGAGTGCTAGCTCTTTCGGCATTAATATACACGATACAGTTGCTATTCAAGCCAAATTATCAAATACTCCGACGTATTTCTATAAATTCGATCATTACTCTAAAGAAACTGCAGTCGTGCAGCAACTGGTTGGCACAGACTTAGAAGGTATGATTAATTGTATGATAGTTTTGTGTTATCTAAAAATAATAGTAATATTTTATATTTCTTGTTAGGTACGTCACTCACTGAAGATTTATACTACTTTTGGTATCAAAAGGTACTGGATGATCGTAAAATCAAACAACCAACTTCTTTTCCAATTGAATTTCTCATCCAGCAGAGATTTTTTGAACTTTGGACTAATTTTGCAAAAACGGGGTATTTATACAATTTAATTAACATTTTTTCCATCTATGCATTGATGTGTGAATAATTTTATGGATTGATTGCAGAAATCCGAATTCTGGAACTTCAGATTTAATTTCTGTAGACTGGAAACCTGTTGATAATGCGACAATATTCAATTGTTTGAAAATATCTGAAGATTTGAATTTGATAAAAGACTTGAACATACTGTATCAACTAGAACAATTTGCTCAAGATTAAAATTAATACACTTTGGTATACAATTGTGATTTTAATAAATTTTTTTTGCATACTTACTATAAAAAAAAATGTATAGAAAATTTTTCAAGGTGCCTTTCAAAACAATTTTTTGAGTTTTGAGTGTTAATGTTCTTTTTAAAGGTGATAGCCACTGTGACGACCAAAAAAATAAGTGATTTTCGAAAATTTTTTTTAAACGGAAAAAAAAAAAAATTTGGAGATTAGGTTTTTTGGAGTTTACTCCTTAAGAATCGATTTTCATATATAAGGCGCCTGGTATGAGAAAAATATGAGAGGTAAAATCTACTGATGAATGACCTCGTTACTTTTTTGGTGCGCACCTATGGTGCGCAACTTTCTAATTTGGTTGTGAGTGTATTAAGACGTACATAGTGTATGCTGCAAGGCGACTATACCTATATGTTATTGGGCTTGTTTGTTTCTATCAGTGTCAATGTACTTATATTGCTGTTTTTGTTATACATATCAATAATTAATATTGTTATTGTGAAGTTATAATTTTTATCATTATATTTCGCTAAAGTGAACTGAAAGTATTTTTAAATAACTATGGCAGAAAGGGGTGTAGATAATATTGCCGGAACATCTAACAACCACGTGGGTAAAAGGTACGTTATAATTCATGTATTATATGCATGAGCATGTGCGATTTGTATTTACTAGAATTAAAATTTGCGCGCGCAAGCGCGCGCCTTACTATAGCGTTTACATATATTTCCATGCTCATGATATATTCGACCGATCACGTTACGAATAGTTTGATGCCACATACATTTCATCTCAATTTTATTATGGGATTAAATATTTAATAATTATCGATGTAGTTCATATAAATATATATTTGAGAATAACACATAAAATTAGATATTTAATCCAATTTAGACAATTTCTAACCTAACCAAAAATTAATTTTTTTTTTTCGATGTCTATAAATTCCTCCAGGTTATTATGATTTATTTTATGAATAATCTTTAAATATCAATAATTCAAGTCAATAATTCGATAATATTATCTGAAAAATCAACAATATTTCTTTATTATAATGATGATTATATATAATAATGTTTTTATAAAATTTTCTTTCGAAGTTATTTTTTAGCATACTTAAATAATTTTCATGTACTATTTATTATTGTACGTAAAAGATTTAGTGACAATTATTTTTTTATAACCATATTTTGTTAGTTATTAAGATAATATTATATTTTAAATAAAAAATTAATTATAATAGTTTTAAAAAAATGTTTATAAAAAACATTTTTTTATCAATTTTCTTAAAGTTGGTTAAAATTTTTATAATTATGCATTTATAAATTTTCTAATTTTTTTTTTTACATTTTTTTACTAGGAAAAAATCTAAACCACCTCCAAAAACTCCAGCCGAGAAAAAGCGAACTTACAGATTTAAAAAAAAAAAAAATTAATGCAGGAAGCACATATGTGCTGCGAGATGTACTTTGCCTAACGGTAATCACATTGTTATAGTTTCGATTTACATTTCAGTTAATCAAAAGATAAATGATGTAATAGATTTCATTTTTGAGGCATTATTGTCTTATACAGAAGGTGGATCAAAACTACTTGGAAAAGAATACCATTTACTGGCGCTCGTACTAAGCGGCGATTTTAATGTCGATCTTAGCAAAGATGACGGATTGAAATTAATACAATTTTTAAAATCTGAACTGAATTTAGATATTGTTTCTGATAGAGCAATGGGGACAACGAGGTATGGTACAACCATTGATGCGGTATTTTCGAGATTCGTGAACCACGTATCTACCAACGTCCATGTGTCTTATCCACAGATTCGGTAGAATCTGGCGCCAAGTTCCGTTCAAAAATTCCGTTGTAAACGGAGCGCCAGACTACCGACTGTGTTTACTGTAAGCATCACGTTTTTTAGAGGTTGCAAATTTATTTTTAATTCTACGGTCCTTTTTTTCCTTAAATTAGTATTATAACGGTAGTTCATACCTTATTTTCCTGATATTAATTGATTATATGCAATTATAACAATTAATCTGCTTAATATTATTAAATTTAATCAGCACAAACTATAGCAACGCAAAAATTTCGATCCTGACTTTTTTTCAATGGGCAAAGTGATCTGCCACAGACTAAATAATTCGAGAATGCATAGTAATCCTTCGATAGATGGGAAACTACAGTTAAAAAAAGATATTTCGCAGCTTGGATCTACACTCGCCAGGATGCGCTGGAATTCTTTCTACATATACTGTAGCTTCAAGTAAACTCCACTCTTGAAGGGACTCACACACATATGTTCTAATGAACTACGGTGATTCGCTTACAATTACCTTCTTATTTAATTGCTTTGATTTACTTTAAACTTTTATAGAGAAAGTATTAATAAATTCAAATTGAATGTGCCTAAAGGTACGGCAAATGAACGATACGGCTCCGGATGTGTACGGAGCAATATAAATTCCCGGGAAATTCAAATTTTACTCGAAAAACTTCGCATGTATACGGAGCCGTATAATAATAATAATAGTAACGATAATACTGAAAATAATAATAATGGTAATACTAAATTAATGACAAAAATAATAGGAATAAAAATATTTTTCTCTATTCTTATCATGATTGTTATTAAATCATTAATCATTGAATTATTAAATTCAAATTTACAATTTTCTTAATTATAAAAAATTTCAATGTTACTTAATTTTCTTTTAAAATTTATCTGAAATGGAAAGCTTCTAATTGATAATTTAGTTCATCAATATAAACTATTCTTTATTTCATACTTATATTTTTTCGTGAAATAATTTTATATTTTATTTTGAATGATAAATATTCTTCTTATCACAGAAATAAAAAATGAAAAATAAAAAATTATCTTTTTATTACAAAAATATAAAAATTAAAAAATTAAATTCATCTTTTCATTTTTCAATAGCAAAAGTGCTAGGGAGAAATTTTTTTATGAAAAAATGATTTATTTTTATAAATCAGAATTATTTCGATTCAGACAACGTTGAATATAACTGTTAAAATTAAATTTTTTTATTCAAAAATCTCTGCATAGAAACACTTCTTAACTAAAAATCTAATTTCCAATGTTTCATATTTTTAGACTACACTTAAAAATCAGTGTGATATTTTTAGTCGCTTGCAGATGTCACTACCTACGTTGTCATCCATAGATTAGGTAGAATCTGGCGCCAAGTTCCGTTCAAAAATTCCGTTGTAAACGGAGCGCCAGACTACCGATTGTGTTTACTGTAAGCAGAATGGTATTTCGAGGTTGCAAAATTTTATTTAATTATATGGTACTCCTATTTCCAAAATGATATATCATAAAAGTAAGTCATACTCTATTTTACTGATATTAATTAATTATAATCAATTATAACATTTAATTCACTTAAAATTATTAAATTTTATCAGCACAAACTATAGTAAGCCCAGAAATTTCGATCCTGACTTTTTTTTCATGGAGAAAAGTCACCGCCACAGACTAGATAAAATAGAATTGTGTAGTAATCTTACTATAGATACGCAACTACACTGAAAAAAGTTAATTCACAGCTTGCATCTACAACCACCAGAGTGCACTGGAATTATTTCTACATAAACTGTAGATTCAACGGGATAGCTCACTGAAGTTAGAACCCCAAATTTTTTTCTTTTAATTTTTAATTTTTTTTTCTATCACGCTTTCAGCTTTTCGTTTGTTCTTTATTATTCACTCTCAACATTTGATCGTTCTCCATTTATTTATTTTAAAAAGAATTTATTAATAATGTACCCGAGAAAAAACGATTTCGCTTGAATTTATGTAATGTAAATATGTATAATTATATATATATATATATATATATATATATATATATATATATATATATATATATATATATATATATATATATATATATATATCTTATCAGCTCTAATTATATAATATATGATTTCATACATTGTTATGTTTATAGATTCACATCAGTGAAGTATACTCAACGAATTAAAAACACTGCTTACTGGATTAATATCAGTTTCAGTGAAAAATCCGTTTCGAAAATTTTTTCAGATTTTTAGTGAAAATATCTGTCAATATGGTAGTCTGGTGAAGATATCTGAAATAACACAAAATTTTTTAATTCAATTTTTTCAGTTCTGTCATTAAGCTTTCATGATGAAACTTGATCATGCTTCGTTTAATTGTAATTAACACATTTTGATTGGCAATCACACCGCATTTTCTCAATTTAGTCGGCCATACGTTTTATTTTTTAATCAACTCAATTTTCGCAGTGATTCCACGACAGAGTCAATGTATGCAGGCGTATTCACTTGTTAGCAAATTGCATAACCGAACAGGAGAGGGCGTTTTATTGAAATCATAAACGATGTGTGGAGAATTTAAAAATTTCAAATAAAATACGTATGCCATGTTGATTTTACCTAACTTTTGTTAAACGTATCATAAAATAATATTTCATGAATTACATTTATGCATTTTATAGGTTGACTTACTTATAAATGTTGAAACATTAAAAGGATGTTCATGTATCCGGAAAAAATTTGGGGTACTCAATGACGCGCGCCAAGTACGATAAAAAAATTTTTTCTTAATTTTTAAATTTTCAACAAATTTTTTTCAATTTTTTCAACATTATGACGGTTTCTTGGTATTTTTTTGTATTTAACTTTTTTTTGTATAGAATGAAAATTATTGTAACGAGTCTTATTTTTTTTGCAAAGTGCAGATGTTATTGAGATGAGTTTTATGAACGTGGACTTGGCGCAATTTTTTACAGTGAAACTGTTTTTGTTCGGATTTTAGTTACCATAAACCACTTGTCACTGTAATTAAAAATGAAAGTAATGTTGATCTAATTAATATTGAAAAATAATATTTAAAAAATAAATGATAATTGTCAGATAATAATAATTACATAATTTATCAACATTCCTAATGAAATATTTGTGCACATCTGAAATTGACTATTGTGAAAAGTTTAATATGAAATATTTCGCCGATTAGTTATCATAAATGTATATAAAATGAATAAATATATATTTATATATGTATATTATTTTCATTAATTTGTTAATTTACCCTTTCATATGGTATTAATCTTATTTTCAGTTGGATAAACTCTTTTTGCGTATGTTTAGACAATCGTACTTAAGGAGTAAACTCCAGTCGTGCGTCGGAGCTGACACATACAATTTTTTTGTTCTATTAAATATCGCGTTACAGATATCATAAGGGCATACCAAAAATTTTCTTTCGAGAATCGACGTAGTTATGCGCCTAAAACGGGCAGAAATGCAAAAAAAAATTTTGGTACGCCCTTATGGCACCCAGGGTACTTACCGGGCGCCAAAAGGGCGTACAAAAGAAATTTTTTCGGGAAACAACGTATTTTTATTTTAAATGCATAGAAATTATGAAAAATTTTTTTAATTAAATAAAAAAATTATCACAAATTCCAAAAAATTTTGATCAAAGTTAATTTCAAATTTGAAAAGAAATTATTTTTATCATTTCTATGCATTTAAAGTAAAAATACATCGATTCCCGAAAAAAATTTTTTTTTACGTTCTTATGCCTTATCGAGGACATTTTTTTCGGGATACGCCCTTGTAGCATCAGTAATGCGATTTACATTGTAGATTATTATCCCCAATTTTTATTAGGAAATATCAAATCATTACAAAATTATTAACATTTTTGTCGAGACCGAAAAAAATTTCCCCTTCATAGTCGCATCGTTTTCTCGGAAGTTACATTATAATTTGTATAAACATGGTTATCATTGCACCTAGCCAATTCTTTTTATTTTGATTTGAAAAAGAATGGCGACTGATTTTTATTTTTCACTTTTTTGACTTTTTTTTTTGGATTCAAATAACCTTGAAAAATTTTAGCAATCAAAATTTTTAAAATCGCCTGTGCAATCTCAGCCACAGTGATCGGCAGAAAAAAAATTTTAGATTTTTCAGTATCCATAGCAGAAAAGTTAAAAAAACCACTGATTAAATAAAGTTGTTTTATAATTATTAAGAAAAAATTAATTATTTAATTGTTGAGAAAAAGTAACTATCTAATTTTTTTAAAAATTTGTAATTAGAAAAATTAATTATCTAATTTTTTAAAAATTTGTAATTAGAAAAATTAATTATCTAATTTTTTAAAAAATTAGTAATTGGAAAAATTAATTATCTAATTTTTTTAAAAATTAATAATTGTTGTAAATATATTTCTAATTACTGCATTATTAAACAATGAACTGAACTAAATTACCAATTTTTTTCTTATTAGATAATTATTGATCTTGGGTTATTAAATTTGTCACTATAATTAAAATTTTTATCCGCTATTACCGAATATCACAATACTTATTAATATGATCAAAAAAATTATCAAATTTTTCAATAAAGATTAATTAGCGGCAATTAAATTGATGAAAATACAATTTTTGTCGATCACTGCTCAGCCACTATAAACAGGAATAAAACAAAGAAAAAATTTGAAGTTTGATTAATATCTGCTTGAGTTATTGATGCGACCAGTTTGAAAAAAGTTATTTTGAGAAAAACGCATTTTAGTCTATTTTACCTTACGGTACTCTCAAATTATGTATCTCATGAAATATTAATTAAAGGTTTACATTAAGCTATCGAATCCTGGACCAACTGAGGGTTTTTCCTCCTTACTTATTACCTCCAGTAGGGTCTTATTTTTTTTAATCTTTTTATTGACTGTTTCAAATCGAGTACTCACTAAAGTGACTACAACTCCGAAAACTCGAAGTTTTAATTTAAAATTTTGTGTAAACATTTTTGAATACATAAACTTTAATTTAAGTAAAAAAAAAAATTTTTTTTTTTACTGGTTACAGTGGCTATGACTTTTATATTGAATGCGCATTTTTTGGAAATAAATAACATAATATTTTTGAAAAGCTTATCATTATTAGTATCAGTAAATTTTAAGCACCTGTTAGTAATTGAAAGAGTAATTTTGTAAATTTTCTCAAAACAAAAACTAGTTTTAAATTTAATTCTGCAAATCATGAGATTGTAATAAATTTTAATAACAATAAAATACATACCGTATCTATTTATTTACTTTCAATTTCCAATTATCTGTCATTATATAGCCGTTTTTTTTTTTTTTTTTTTTTTTTTTTACTAAACGCATTAACATAGGAGTTATTTATGGTATGACGACACTTTGTTTAATTGATCGGCTTCTCATATTCCAGCCGTAGACTATTATTTGTCTATGAGTAATTGACAACACGTGTCGTGAATATAACGAGAGAAGGGAGAGTAAATTATCGCGATTTCTATAATAACCGATAGTGTCTTTTATCAATAAATAGTGCATTAGATCGCGGCGGGATAAAAGTTGTCATTTTTAGCGCCGCGAAATGATTGAAAATATATTAAGAGCCATGCTCTATGTGGTGTTAATTACTTTCTTAACGCAAACAGTTTTATCCCGTGATTTGCCTACCAATAATTCATCAACTCAACCGATAGTAGATTTAGAACTGGGTCAATTGCAAGGTATTCAAGAAATTAACGTCGATGGAAAAAGTAATTTTTATGCATTTCGAGGGATTCCGTTTGCAAAATCTACCGCTGGAGAGCTAAGATTCAAGGTTCGTATAATTTTACGCTCTATTTAATTTATCTGCATAATTTATTAAATGCTTATGCTATTTTCTTGATATTATAAAAGGACCCGGAACCAGCTGAAGCGTGGTCTGGTGTACGAGATGCGAGTAAATATGGAAATATATGTCCGCAAAAAGATTTTCTTGCAGGAAAAGTTGTCGGAGGCGAAGATTGTTTGAATTTGAATGTCTATACAAGAGATTTAAATCCTGATGAACCACTGGCTGTGCTTGTCTGGATCCATGGCGGTGCTTTTATTTTGGGATCGGGAAACGATGATGTCTACGGTCCAGATTATTTTATGACCAAAGACATTATTTTAGTGACAATAAATTATCGTTTGGGAATGTTAGGTAATTTTTATATTTTATGATAATTAAAAAAATTAATTATTCGCATCTTATAAAACCATATTTATACATTTATCTGGAGAGATTTTGATCTTCGTATCGTGGCAACTAACTTACGCCTTTTGATAAGATTAAAATTTTAAAAATAGCTTGATTTATCAAGCAGCATAATTTTTGTATCATTTTTTAATCATAAAATTTGATAAAATAAACAAAAATAATTTCGTTCTTGAGAAAGTTAAAGTTAGAAAATATTCAAAAGTAATATTGATTAATAATTAATTCAAGAAACACTCGTGTAAAAAAAATCGTCTTAAAATTGTCGTTTGTTTAAGATCTTAAACGTGACACAAATCAAGACTATTTTAAGACTTTTTTAAGACGCCAAAAAAAATCTCTGAGAACAGATTTTTGAAATTTGGTTCTCGACTTTGTTATGAAAATTAATTTTTAAACGATTTTACGACTTTCTAAACGCTACATTTTTGAGTACGCTCTTTTTAACTTGAAATTGTTGAAAACTTATTATCGGACAATTTTAAGACTTTTTTAAGACGCTCCGTTTTAATGTTCCGGGGCTCTGTCACTGTTAGCTCATCTTAAAATAGTCTCAAAAAATGTTTTTAAAACTTTTTTAAGATTTTTTTGAGATTATTTCAAGATTTTTTGAGACCATTTCAAGATTTTTTTAAGACGACTTTTAGATTATTTTAAGACTACACAGAAAAAAAAGTTTACGAGCCAAGAAAATATTTTTCTTCCTAATTATTTTCTTGAGCGAAAAAAAAAATTTTTTTTGCCACAAGAAATTTCACTTATTCCAACAAAATTAATCATCTTGCTTTAAAAAATACGTATCTTGATCCAAGAACATTTATTTAAGTCAAGAAAATCTTCTTATTCTGAGAAAATTCAGCCTCTTGCTCCAAAAAATTTAGTTCTTGATAAAAGTAAATTTTCTTGTCTTAAGAAAATTTCTCTCTTGTTCCAAAAAATTAAATATCTCGATAGAAGTAAATTTTTATTAATATTTTTATTGATTAACATATCAAATGGGAAGATCAAATAATATTGAATCATTTTTTTTCATTCAATATGTATAATTGCACGCTAAAATAACATAAAATGGGTATCAAATATTCAAGAGAAAAATTTTCTCTAGGTAAGAAAATATTTTTCTCAGCTGAAGTAGGTGGCGCTGCTTTATTCCTAAAGTATCTAAAAATCTTGATCAAATATAGAAATTTATTGTATCAAGTATTTGTGATAATTTGAATTAAGAAAAAATTACTTCCACCAAGAATAGAATTTCAAGAAAAATTTTTACTTCGGCCAAAACAACTTCGGTCTTCCTTCAGGTACCCAAAAATTTTCTTGAGCCAAAAATTTTGTTCTCCAGTCAAGAAATTTTTCTTTCTGTGTATTTTAAGACTCTCTATAATAATTTTCCGGAGCTGTCGCTGTGATATCGTCTTATTTTCATAACAAATTTCAAAGATCTGCTCTCGGAATTTTTTTTTGAGTCTTAAAAAAGTCTTAAAATAGCCTTGGTTTGTGTCACGTTTGAGATTTTAAATAAACGACAATTTTAAGACAATTTTTTTTACACAGGCAAATCAAAAAAAATTTTTTAATATATTTGTATTTGAAAATAAATTACCAAAAATTATTATATGCTATAGGTTTTCTAAATTTGGATGATGAAGAAGCAACAGGTAATCAAGGTTTGAAAGATCAAGTTATGGCTTTGAAATGGGTGAAACAAAACATAAAAAAATTTGGCGGTGATCCGAACAAAGTAACTATTTTTGGCGAAAGCGCAGGTGGTGCTTCTGTTCATTATTTAACAATTTCTCCGTTAGCTGAAGGTTACTACTTTTTTGTCTTTTATCTACACAATAAAAATTTTTGTTTGAAAATTATTATGTTATTTTACGATAAATCGTTCGTTTAAAATAATTAATCTTTTTTTTATGTTTACTTAGGATTGTTTCAAAAAGCTATCATCCAAAGTGGTGTTGCTTCAAATCCATGGGCCAGCGTAGGTTATTCTATGAAAGAAGAAGCTGCAAATATAGCCGAGAAATTAGGAAGAAATATTACCGACAATAAAGAACTTATTGAATTTTTAAGAAACGTTGATTTAATTAGGCTAGTTGCGGCGGAACAAAAATTCTTCTCTCCGGCAGCGATGGTAAGAAATTTATAGACTGAAAATAAGTACACAGAAAAAAAAAATTTACTTGAATCAAGTAAATAATTTTAAAGAATTTCATCTTCTTGATTTGAGTAGAAAAATTCTTAAACTAAGAAATTTTTATTGGTTTAAATAAATTTTACTTGATTCAAGAATTTTTCGCCAATGAAACTCTTCAAAATTATTTTCTTGGTTTAAGAATTTTCCTCTTGATTCAAATAAATTTTTTTTTCTGTGTATGAATAAGTATTAGAAAATTTACAAAAAATATTTTAATATTTAAAAAAATTTTAGAATTTTTTGGATCTAAAACTTCGTTTTGTACCGTCGGTTGATTCAAAATCTAAAAATCCGTTTCTAAGTATTCCAGTAAAAGAAGCGGTTAAATCAGGTATCAAAGTCCCTCATATAATTGGTCATACCAGCAAAGAGGCGATTATTTTTGTAGCAGGTATTATATAAAGTTATAGATATTGATTAGTCATCTAGATTGTAAATTACACTTAAGTAAAAAAAAAGTAATTTATGATGAATGGTAACTTATCGATTTTTTGTAATATAAAAATGAATATTCAGGTCTACGGGATGATCAATACGCAAAGCTAGAAGCTGAACGAGACACGTTCTTACTGCATCCTGAAGAAAAACAATTCTTGCAAGAGCGAAACGTATCTTTAGATGATATCACAAAATTTTTTATGGGTGATAAAAAAGTCACTTCTGAGAATGTTCAGTCGTTTGTTGATGTAGTTACAGCCCGATTATTTTTGATTAACATCCATGATATTATTAAAATTCAACCTTCCATTCCTGACGTGCAGACGTATTTATATAAATTTGATTATTATTCGAATGAAACTGCGATCATGCAGAAACTGTTTGGTACCGATTTAGAAGGTATTGTTTTTGTAACGATTAATGATGGTTTGAGTTGACTAAAATCAAGTATATTGTTTTAGGAACGGCACATGGAGAAGAACTGCTCTTTCTTTTCTATCCAAAATTAATGAAACTTTTTGGGTTTGAACCGATTGCTTCCGATTCAACAGAGAATATAATTAAACAACGATTCATTGAACTATGGACAAACTTTGCTAAGACTGGGTTTCTTTTTTTGCAATTTCTTTTCTTTTTTCTTCTTAGTTATCGAAAATAAAACCTTTTTTTTTCTTTTTACTTTATAAGTCGATAATATAATTTATTAACAAAAAAATTATTTTTCAACAGAAATCCAAATTCAGAACGATCAGAATTGATTTCCGTTAAATGGAAGCCAGTTGATGACCATCTAGAATACAATTGTTTGGAAATATCTGAAGATCTTAGCATGATTAAAGAGACTAATATTTTACATAAAATACAACAGAAGATGAGCCAAAATTAGTGATTTTGTAAGAACCAAAAATATATTTACTGAAAAAATTTTTTTGGCACAAAAACTTATCTTCTTGAAAGTAATCAAGAATATATTTTCGGTTTTAAAAAATTGATCGAATTTATTCAAAGTATTGTTATTTAATCCAAATAAAACATTTTAATATATTCAAGTAAAATTTTATATATCTTTTTTATAGATTTTGTAATTAATTTTTATCATTTATAAAATAATGTAAAGCTTGACTAATATTATTATAATTCTGAGTCGGATAATTATTATAATTCTAAGGATAACTACTTGCACCGCTGGATGACTAAGAGCGATGTCTATTATTTTATGTTTGTTGTTTATTTAAAAGTTATCAACAAAAAAAAATTATGGTTGATTAAATACAATTGCAATTATTATCAAATAATTATTCCTGCTAAGTTTTTTTATTTTTTAACGAAAAATAAAAAATTAAGTAATTTTTTTTTCTTCTCGCATGTGGATGTTAATAGGGTGCTTTTAATGTATAGAATTTTCAAATTTTATATCACCAACAGCATTGCTGAAGAAATCGTAGCAGTAGTAGGGTCCATCTCTTGTACTGTAGACGTCGGTGAGCAACAAAACATATTTGCCTATTTCAATGAAAACAGACATTGATATTATTTTGCCAAGAAATTAATTTTTACACGCTTTTTATTAGCTTCACTTGTTTGTTTGTATGTTTGTTTGTAACCGACTCCTTTGGGCGCGATTTTGACCCACTTTAAACGGCCAGATTTCGTTCAAACTTTGTAGATTTATCGAGGACCAATGACAATACACTAATTTGATAAAATTATTCAAAGAGAATTTTTAATTCAATAAAGCATCTAATTGTTTAAAAAAACCCAAAAAAAAGTTTTTATAAATAAACAAAACTAAAAAGTAGAAAATAAATAATAGTTTAAAAAAACTAAAAAACACGCTTTTTATAGAAAACCGAACTAAAAAAATAGAAAATAAGTTTTAATAAATTTAAATTAAGAATAATATCTTAAAAAGCACCCCACGCTTTTTTTTAAATAAAATACATTTTTTTTTTATTTACACTATTATTAATTTATATTTATTGAAATTTTTAACACTATTCTTAATTTAAATTTATTAAAACTTATTTTCTATTTTTTTAGTTCGGTTTTCTATAAAAAGCGTGTTTTTTAGTTTTTTTAAACCATTATTTAAATATTTAAAACCACAACGGTTGTTGATTGGTCGACTGAGATAATGGCGGAATTTTTGAAAGAATGAAGGCAAGCGAAGCGAGCATGCACAGTAAAAAAATTTTCGTCAGTGCGTCAAAAAATTTTAATGTAAAAATTTAATACTTTTTTGTGTTGATTTAACAGAATAAATGTTCAATTTATCTATAAAAGTGTTAAATATTTAACACAAAAATTTTTAACACTCTTTTTGACGGAATGACGCAAAATTTTGAACTATGTGTTATATTTAGTAAATTAAATGATTTGCAATAAATTCTTAAGGCAAAAAATACTTCTCTAGACAATATTTATACATTTCTTCAATGTAGTATTTTCAATACTAAGCTAGAATTATTAATTCACTCTCAAAGATATTGTTTTTCTTCAATTACTTGATTTTATACGCATCAGAATTTTTTTTTATCTATCATACTTAATCATAAATTATTTATACAGTAAATTAATCAAATATTAAAATCCATTATTGGTTTATCAATGTCATTAAAGTTTATATAAAACTATTGATTCAATATTTCGCATAACTATTTATAACTCTTATAAAATTTTTTTGCACGATTAAATTTTTAAATAAAGAATATGTATCGAACAAAGTTGAAGAAATTTTTTTAATTTAAAACCATGTAATATCTTCAGAGATTAATTTGAAGTTAATATTCACAATTAACTTTTTGCTGTCCAAGAAATTTTATTAAAAGATCAAACTTATTTTCATTTCAAATTAACACGCATCAAACACTTGTTGAGAATGATCAGCAAGGTCGATCGTTCCCGGAAGAAGTTTAACGATTAAATGAAAAAAAAAAAAAATATTTATAAGCATATAATACTGCTTTTTATTGAATTTATTCATCAATTCTTAATTGCTAGGTTCTAAATGCACGCATCAATTATTTTTTTTTATTTTCCTACACGGTAATACTTATGATGCAGCGGAAATGTCCACTTGATAGACTTATTATGAGACAAAAAGAAACGCAAATCTTATAATTATCCTGCAAATCGTTGAAATGCGTATAATAGGCGAAGAATAAATTAGTGGAATTTATATAAAAGCCGACACTTTGTACCGATTACGAATAGTGTGTCGTAGGCCTCAGGAAGCTGCGAATAAATTTATTGAGACCGTATATTGATACAACCAACGATGGGGTGGAAATTGAGATATTTATACAACTTGATATTATTTAGTTTCGTTGTAAAAATCATAGAAAGTGCCAACTTGCCTGTTGATTCAGTGGATAGACCGATTGTACAGGTTCAACAAGGGCAATTGCAAGGTATTCAAGAGAAGAATATCTATGGCAATAACTTTTATGTATTCCGTGGTATTCCGTACGCGAAACCACCCCTCGGGGCGTTGAGATTCAAAGACTCAGAACCAGCAGAGCCATGGACTGGTGTCAGAGATGCCAAAAAGTTTGGTAATGTGTGTGCGCAACAAGACCTTCTCACGCGACAGATGATGGGAAAGGAAGATTGTCTGTTTCTTAACGTCTACACAACCAATTTAAAGCCCAAGGAACCAATGGCTGTGCTCGTTTGGATCCATGGAGGTGCTTTTTTCTTCGGTTCAGGAAACGATGACATTTATAGTCCGGATTATTTTGTTGAGAAAGATGTCGTTATAGTTACCATAAATTACCGACTTGGAATTATAGGTAAATTATTTAATATTATTTGATTATTAAATATTATCATAAATAACAGCCATTTTTTTAATAATTTGAATTTCGTTGAGTAGCTATTGTTATTTTTAGTTAAAATCTACATTTTTTTGCTCAACTCATGATGCGAACCCACCTTCAGAAAATTTTTATGAATTTTTCAGCTTGTTTTACTTTTTTTGACCTTTTGGTACGTTTATAATATTAATTTTTTGTGTCTATCAAAATTAAAAAATTGAGAAGTGAAATTAAACTTGATATATTTTGTTTTAATCATCATCAGCTGGCTCTCTCGCTTCTATACTCATATCTTAGGGTAGTAATAATTTTCTATAATTTTTTATAATGATCCTAAAAGTATGTACAACTTAGATTTAATTTATTAAAGGGATTTATTATTAATTTAATTGATTAAAATTTGAATCATATAATATAATATTATGTTTTATATACACAGAAAAAAAAATTTTGAATCAAGTAAATAATTTTGAAGAACAGTCTAAATTTAAGTTTAAAAACGTTAAAAAAAAATTTCGTAATTTAATTTTTTTTCACTGTCTAAATATTAAAAAATCTTAATCAATAATATAATTTATTAAAAATTGATTTTTCTATCAATTATTTAATTAAAAATTCCATCAATAATTTCAAAATTAAATTTATTAACTGAAAAAATTTTTCTTCTTAATCTGAGAAGAAAAATTCTTAAACTAAGAAATTTTTATTGGTTTAAGTGAATTTTTTTTTTATTCAAGAATTTTTCGTCTTTATTCAAGACAAAGAATTTCTTCAAAATTATTTTCTTGATACAAAAATTTTTCTTTTGATTCAAGTTTTTTTTTTTTTTTTTTTTTTTTTCCAGTGTAGAATGATTAAAAAAATTTTTTTGCTGCTTTGCCAATATTATTAATTTATTATAAACAATTTTATTGAGTAACCCTGTCATTGGCTTATGCCTTTTGGGTTTTAATTAAGGGAAAATAAAATTTAAAAAAATTCGCAATTAAATTTTATGAATAAAAATTTTCCTTGATGATAATTTTTCCAACGGCGATTACGACCAAGATTTGTGGTGATACCGTGGCCACCAAAGTGTTATTATAATTATTATTATTATGAGAGAACGAATAAGAGAAAAGTATAACTTGTATATATTTTTTATGATTTATATAATACAAAAATTCTAGAACCCGTTTAACTGGAAAATATTAAGTTTTTAAAGTCTAATCAGCTCATTTTACCTCTCAAACACTGTGTGTTGAAAATATTGAGGGCCCATTTTGCTCCCAAATATTTTTGTATATTGAAAATTTTAGGGGGCCCATTTTGCCCCTGCCCCTCTTTCTCTATTTACTTAATTATTAGAAAAAAAAGCTTATTATTGAACTTTAAGTTAATTTTAAATATAAATTTACGATTAAACATTAAAATAAAAATGAATATAAAATTTTTAATGAAAAATTTTAGTTGTAAAAAATTTTTCATTTCTTCAACTGATCATTTATATAAATAAAAATTTCTTGATTAAATTAAAAGTAGAAATTAATAAATTTCAGGTTTTCTGAACTTGGACGTTGAAGAAGCACCAGGTAATCAAGGATTGAAGGATCAAGTAATGGCATTGAAATGGGTACAACAAAATATTGCACAATTTGGTGGTGATCCAAATAAAGTTACAATTTTCGGTGAAAGCGCTGGTTCAGCTTCTGTTCATTACTTAACAATTTCTCCATTAACTCAAGGTCCAAAATAATTAATGTATTTATTGTGTAATTTTTCACAAATAATAACGATTTTTTTTTTTTTTGTTTAGGATTGTTTCATCGAGCTATCTTACAATCTGGAGTAGCAACAGCTCCATGGGCAAAAGTATTGTCACCTTCCATGAAAAAAAAAGTAGAAGAAATAGCCGAAACACTTGGAAACAAAACTACTGATACTAAACAACTTATTGAATTTTTACAAAGTGCTGACCCATACAGTATAATTGAAGCTGAAAAACCTCTGAGGACTTGGTCGGTACGTAATATTTGTACAATACAATGCATTGTTGTATTTATGGCCATAAGAAATTAAAAAATTCAGTTAGCAGAAAAATTTTCTAAAAAATATTTTATTTCTTAGTTATTCTTTATTTTCAATTCGTCAAAATTAAAAACTCTTGTAATAAATTATCGAAAAAAAAATTTTTTACGGTCAAAAAAGAAGACTGCAACTAAGTAATTATCTAAATTATAACTTTATAGACTGAGAGACAAACTTTCTTTCGAAAAAAATGGGCATTTTTATTAAAAAATTAATTTTCAAGAATTTTATTTTTTAGCGAAGAAATCAAAACATTTCTTGATGTAAATTTTCGAATAGTTAACTTGTAAATTTTTATCTAAACTTATTCTTTTCGAAATCTAGAAAACTTTTTTTCTAATACAAGAAAGTTACGGCACAAAAAAAAAATTTACTTGAATCAAGTAAATAATTATGAAGAATTTCATCTTCTTGATTTGAATAGAAAAATTCTTAAATTAAAAAATTTTTCTTGGTTTAAGTAAATTTTACTTAATTCAAGAATTTTTGATCTTGATTGAAGACAATTGAACTCTTCAAAATTATTTTCTTGGTTCAAAAATTTTTCTCTTGATTCAAGTTAGTTTTTTTTTTCAGTGTGTGAGAAAAACTTTAATTTCTTCAGCTAAAAAATAGAATTTTTTAAAATTTTCAACAAATTAACTTCTTGCCTCAACAATGCTAATTTTTTTCTTAGCTTCAGTTAAAAAAATACTACCTTGCCTCAAATAAATTTTTCTTCTCTAATTTTTCATGTTTTTTAAGACATAATTTTATTCATAGAATTATTGGGAATTTATGAATCCGTTCATTCCATCAGTAGACTCCAAATCAAAAACTCCATTTTTAAGTATTCCGGTAGACGAAGCAATAAAGTCTGGTATCAAAGTACCCCATATCATCGGCTACAACAATGATGAAGCAATTATTTTCGTAACAGGTAAATTATACCAGCTTTTAACTAGCATTTGAATATTTTAATAAAAATTAGAGATAACCCGTGTAAAAAAAAATTGTCCTAAAAGAGTCATAAGCTTAGGATCCTAAACGTGACATTATTTAGGACATTTTTATGACAAATTTATGACACCAAACCTAAATGAAATTTTGATTTTATAAAAATATTGTCGCAATTACTCAGAGAAAAAATATTGTAAAAAGTACTTTTATGACAATTTTAGGATACTTTTATGTAAAATATAAGAATAATATTATGACAATTTTAGGACACTTTTATGAATTTTAGTACACTTTTATGACGACTTTAGGATATTTTTATGATAATTTTAGGACACTATTATGAATTTGTAACAGTTTTGCCTGTTCAGGTTAGCCCCTAATCAATTTTATAAATAATTAAACAAAACTAACAATAATAAAAATTATCAGGGCGCCACCAGGATTATTTATCACGGTTCCTGGAACCGGTCCAGAGCTGAGAAAACTTATCTTAGGGTAGAGAGAGTGGAGGAAGGTGCTGTTGAATAATAAAAATTTAATTAACAAAATTGATCAATATTTATTAACAATTAGAATTTAACAAACTTAACAAATTTAAGCGCTCACTCACACACTTATAATCTAACGAAGCGGAGAATAACTGCGAAATAAACGATATTTACAAACGAACCTCCCAACGACGATACGATGACTAGACGGGCTTTTTTGAACGAACGGTCTCCCACACCTGCGTAAAACTAAATGGGCTTTTTTTAGTGTCATTAATTTTAATCTAATTCTTTCACGGACCTAATCCCCAAAATTTACTTAATTCACACGTGTCAAAAAAATAATTTTATAATATAATAATTTCGATAAAAATTCCTAATATAACCTTCTTAATAAATTTTTCGATCGGTATTGTTTTTCAATAATAAATTCTTACTATAATATTCTTAACAATTAATACTTAATAATTTTCCGATGTATCTTATTTTCAATAATAAATTCTAAATATAACAATCTTAATAATTTTCTACTCTATAATATTCTCAATTAATAATTTTCTTAATATAAAACATTCTTAGTAATTAATTCTTAATATAAAATATTATCAACAATTTTCTGATTGTTTTATCAATTATAAAAATTCGACACGAGTCGAAATAGTCAAATTTTACTTGCTAGAACATTCGCCAGTCGAGGCTTGCTTGACCTTGGGTATTGGAATTTATGCGACACACAACTGACGCTTGACGAAAATTCCACGAATAAAATCTATCGATTTTTCTAAATGACAAAAATTAATCAATTTTACTCAGTTAATTATTGAAAAGTTAATTTAATGAATTTTCTTAGATGTTAGTTAATTGATTGAAAACTTTTAGATATTAAAACTTTCCTGCAAGGTCGATTGAGTGATCCTCGGGTATAAACCCCCATGAAAATCACTAAATCCAAAACTAGCAAATGTTTCACTATTAATCTATTGAATTAAATTTTCGTCGATTAACGATCCAATTGATAAATAATTAGGAGAAGTAACTGGGCATTGGATAAACCGCGGTCCACTTCCTTCCCACAGAGCAATAACTGACACCTTGACGAACAAAACGATGATCTAACTCACTCGTTGAGGATGAAGTCCTAGTTGTAGTTGGCTTCCTTCGTCTCGTCAGTACTCTCGGGAACGGTCCTTTTTGATCTCCGTGGCACTCAGTCTGGCGGTCACACTACTTCTCCCTTTTCCACTGCACGGCTCACCTATTTTAACCTAAACTCACCCCCTCCTATTCTCCCTTTAGGCCCGAAGATCGAGACGCGCCAGTGCTATGTCGAATAATTATCGATATCCGGTGACTTATCGATTAAGGGTAATTTTACCCTGTTACAAATTTTAGGACACTTTTATGATAATTTTAGGACAATTTTATGATAATTTTAGGATACTTTTATGACAATTTTAAAATACTTTCATGAAAATTTTCGAACATTTTTAAGAAAATTTTAGCATACTTCTATGACAATTTTGTGACTACTTTAGGATACTTTTATGACAATTTTAGGACACTTTTATGACAATTTTAGGACACTTTTATGACTACTTTAGGATACTTTTATGACAATTTTAGGATACTATTATGAATTTTAGTATACTTTCATGACGACTGTAGGATACTTCTATGACAATTTTAGGACACTATTATGAATTTTAGGACACTTTTATAATAATTTTAGGATACTTTTATGATAATTTTAAAAAACTTTTATGAAAATTTTAGGACATTTTTAAGACAATTTTAGGATACTTCTATGACTACTTTAGAGTACTTTGATGACAATTTTAGGATACTTTTATGACAATTTTAGGACAATTTTAGGATACTTTTAGGACAATTTTAGGATAATTTTTTTTTACACGGGAATTCAATATTGTTAAAACAATAACTTTTTTTAATTTCCTTTAAAAATTTCTGTTTAGCTATTGAAGACGATCAATTCGCTCAAATAGATTCTGATCACGATAAATATTTGATACATGAACACACAAAGCGATTTCTTCATAACCAAAACATATCCGTGAGTGACATTAAAAACTTTTTCATGGAGGATAAGAAAGTCTCATTGGAAAATATTAAAGAGTACGTAAATTTACTAAGTGCAGCGTATTTTGTAATGGATATCCAGGAGGTAGTTAAAATTCAAGCTTCAATTCCTGACGTACCATCTTACTTGTATAAATTCGATTATTACGCAAAAGATACTTCGCTAGTACAAATAATTTTTGCATCCAGCATACCAGGTACTATCTCTAACAATCTCTAACAAAAACATTATAATAATTGATAAATAATTATTAGAATTATTAATTTAGGTACAAGTCACGCTGAAGAATTGTTCTCTATTTTTTATCCTAAAATGTTGAAGTTCCTACAATTGAGACCGCCGGCTCCGAATTCGACTTTACATTTAATCCAACAAAGATTCGTTAATTTGTGGACGAATTTTGCTAAGACTGGGTAATTATATTATTAAAAAATTTTAATTAATTTTGTATTTATAATCAGTTAATTGGTTAATAATAATGATTTTATTACAGAAATCCAAATTCAGAACGATCAGAAGTGTTGTCAGTTGAATGGATGCCAATTGATGATCCTAAAGAATACAATTGTTTAAAAATATCTGAAGATCTTAGTATGACTAAAAAAACTAATATTTTGTATAAAATGCAACAAAAAAAGAGCCAAAATTAGTACTCAGTGCTGTAAAAAATAAAAATACGCTTATTGAAAAAAGTTTTCCTGACAAAAAAACATATATTCTTGATAATTATCGAGAATATATTTTCTGCTCTGAAGAATTGATCGAATAATTCTTAGTTAATTCAAATGAAGTTACTTGTATGTTTTCAATAAAATTTAATCAATTTACTAAATTCATAAGGGAATTCGATAGCTTAGAGCCCTTAAATTTGGCGAGTTTTTATGAATTTGTTTCTTAATTAACATGATCAAAAATTTTTAAACTTTAGAAAAATAATACATCACTTCAAAAGTGGACAAAAATATTTAAAAAAAAAAAAAAGAAATTTTTATAGTAGTCAAAAAAATGTATCTCGACTTTACACGCATTATTAATTTTTTTATACCTTCCATACTCTATAATAAATAATTTATATAGTAAATTATTTGAGAATTAATTCCAATTATTAGTTTGTCAATGTCATTGAAATTTATAGAAAATTATTAATTCAACATCTTGCGTAACTATTGATTACTCGTGTAAAACAATTCTGTATGATTAAATTTCTAAATGAAGAATATTATATGATAAAAACAGAAAAACATTGTTATTATAAAAAAAGAAGAACTCAGTACTTTATTTATTTTTACTAATTTTTTTTTAACATTTTTTTTAGCATTAAAAATTTCGATGGATTAGAAACTCATTATTTATCTCTATAAAAATAATATATAAATTAAATAAAGATTTTTTCAGTAATTACAATAATTTTATTATTCAGAAGTTCAAATCAAGAATCATCTTCATCAGAATTAATTTCGATAAAATGGAAATTAAAGACTAATAATAGTCTTATAGAATATCCGTATTTAGAGATATCTGATGACTTTTTAAAGTCATTGGACAATCGAATATTTTGCATGAAATAAAACAAAAAAAAAAAATTCGAATTAGTACTTTCGATACTCGAAGAAAAAAAAAATACGTTTATTAAGAAAATTTTTGCAGGCACAAGAACATATTTTATGTTCTAAAGAACTGAACGAATTTATTAAAATGAAGCTATTCATAAGGTCGTAATGAAATTTAATTAATTTAATGGTCAAGAAATCCTTGTCTGGATAATATTTATATATTCTCTCAATGTAATTATTATTAGTACCAAAATAAAGTAGAATTTTTCATATGCTTTCAAAGACTTTATTTTTCTTCAATTACATGACTTTATGCGTGTCATAAATTTGTTTTTATCTTCCTACATTTATGTCAACCATTAGTTTGTCAATGTCATTAAAATTCTTATAAAACTATTTATTCAATATCTTGCGTAACTATTTATTACTTTTTTTAGTAATTCCAAGAAATTTACACAGAAAAAAAAATTTCTTGAACCAAGAAAATTATAAGGAAGACTGAAGTTATTTTGGAGCAAGAAGAAATTTTCTTGGCTTAAAAAAATTTAACTTCGTTAAAAAAATTTTAACTTCATCCAAGAAATTTTCAGTCTTCCTTAAGATTTTCTTGATTTAAGAAAATTTACGCTTGACTCAAGACTTTTTCTTTCTGTGTACTTCTATTTGTACTGCTGAATTGCTTTTCGTTAGTTACATAAATTCTAATAAGTCGACTATTGATTTTTCTACACATGAATACATATACGTCTTAGTTCATCTAAAATTACCGAAATCAAATTAATCATTAAGGATTAAAACTGATTTTCTAAGGCTGATATTTGTAACTATTCTTAAAAAATTGTTTACTTCAATTAAAATACAAATAATAAATTTACGTAAACAATCCTTCTTTTATTACTGATTTTTAAATAAAGCAAACAGTGTAATAAAATCATTTCATGTTATGTCATTAAATAAAAATTGCTTGCCAATAAATACCAGAAATGTAAAAATATTTTAATAATTTTAACAACAAAATCTATGTATACATTATAACCCAATGACATATTTTTCTGAAAAAATGATAAAATATAAATTATTGATAAAGCAATAAATGTCAATTTAAGAAACAGTAATTAAATATATCAAAAAATTGATTGTTTCTGCCCGGGTTCGAACCGGGGACCTTGTGCGTGTGAAGCACACGTGATAACCACTACACTACAGAAACGTGAGTGAAATTTATCTAGTACTTTATGTTAAAAGATTTTGTACTGGGACGGAGTTATGCTCATGATTCATTCTTTTGAAGAATACTTTCATTAATATTTTAATTATTAAATACCTCGTTAATACTTTAATTAATATTTAAATGAAATAAATAAATTTTTCTCGTGTAGATTGTTTATTTTTGTATTTACTTTTTATATATTAAAATTGATTTTTCTATTTTTTTCATTAGTAATATTTTGATTAAACTTGAAGGCAGTAAAAATAATAATAGGGGAGGGTGGGGCAAGACGGACCACCTAAGCTGGTTTTTATTTTTTGTGGCTTTCTACTATCAAGTGGATTTACTCTCGTCCAACTTTGACGCAATTCACCGGAATTTTCCCAGAGTTCTAAAAAAAAAATTTTTTTTTTGGGGCAAGACGGCCTTATTTTAAAGATTTTTTTAGCCGGATTAAAACAAAAAAAAACAGTAAGAATAGTGAGAAAATTTTCAATCAGTCACCATATTTTTAAAAATAAAAATTTTTTGAATTCCGTATGTGCGACGATAACTACATCCTTACTGATTAAAAAGCAATTAGGGTTTCTATTTTCAGATGATCCGTTTTTGAGTTATCGAACCGACCATGGAGAGGGAAATTTTTTCTAGTGGTCCACGAGATTGTACCCTCAACAAAATAAATAAAATTCGATCCTAAAATTCCTTTATTTTCCCTGTCAAAAAAATTCCCGAAAATCACCTCTTTTTTTTTATCGTCACAGTGGTGTTCCCCCTTAAACAATATTTTTCAAGAAAAAAATTAATTTTTTGTGTTCATTATAAAAAAATTGCTTATTTCATCTACGAAAGATGACAATGTGCAAAAAAAAAGGTTAAAGTAAAAATGAAATCGCTTTTTTAGGAAAATTGATGACTTAATTTAAAGACACTCCGGAGGTCTCTGTATTTATTCCGAAATTAAACGAATTACAGTGCTTAAAACAACAGCAGGAACAGAAAAAAATAAAAGAAACGTATCAATAAATTATATTCAAAGTTTAGACAGTGGGAGAAAGATAGTGTAAATATTTTACCGATGACGTGAGTTAGACCTATATGTGTACTACTGAGCATATAACAGTTGATGACCTGGGTGATAGTCGAGTTAAGTTTAGTATTGCTTGATAAGTCATAGAGTAAAGCTGTTTATTTACGTTTTTTGACGTGATGATGGAGTCTCCAATAGTACAGATCCATCAAGGTAAATTGCGTGGTGCAATAGAGAAGAATATGAATGGAAAGGATTTTTATGCGTTTCGTGGCATCCCGTATGCAAAATCACCTGTCGGAGCTTTGAGATTTAAGGTTTAATAGTTTTTAATCTTTTAGTAACTTTACTCAGAGGAATAATTGATGGAAAATTTTATTAAAGGATCCAGAGCCTCAGGAACCATGGTCTGGAGTGAGAGAAGCTACGAAATTCGGTAATATCTGCGCACAATTTGATTGGATTACGAAAAAAATATCAGGAAGTGATGACTGTCTTTTTTTGAATGTTTATTCAACAAATTTGACTCCTGATACTCCTCGAGCTACTCTTGTTTGGATTCATGGTGGTGGTTTCGTTTTTGGATCTGGGGATGACGATCTATTTGGTCCTGATTTACTAATTGAAAAAGATATTGTTCTTGTTACGATAAACTATCGTTTAGGAGTTTTAGGTAAATTTGAATTTCGTTAATTTTTTTTTTTTTTTTTAAACAATAAATAATTTAATTTCAGGATTTCTCAATTTGGAAGATGAAGCTTGTCCAGGTAATCAAGGTTTGAAAGATCAGGTGATGGCTTTAAAATGGGTGCAACAGAATATTGCAAAGTTCGGGGGTGATCCGAATAATGTTACAATTTTTGGAGAAAGTGCAGGCGCTTCTTCTGTTCATTTTTTGACAATCTCTCCACTTGCTCAAGGTAGTAAAGATAATAAATCACAGAATTGTAAATAATTTATAACAAAACCTTTGCTAGTCAAAATTAATCAAAATTTCGTGAACGCTATAAATTATATTTTATATAATGTGATATCGAAGATATTTTATTATTACCATATCTAAATGTTTGACTAAAACTTTCGAAATTAATTCTGAAATATATTTCATCATATAGTAGTTGTCATGTCTTTATCGCACGGCGTATATTTATTATATTTGTTTTAAAACTTATAATGATAAGCGTATTACACTGAAATAATATTTAAAATAATACAAGACCTCATTTTTAACGTCCCGCTAAGAAAATTGAAAATTTTCAAAAATCAGGAAGTTATTGGTTTTACCCCGTTTTTTGAACCTCTTATAACTTTTGAACGGCTTGACCGATTCCATCGCAGTTGGCACCATTCGAAATGGGCTTGATTAAACTTAAATTTTTAATATAATTTGGATCGATTCGAACCGGTAGATTTTGAGAAATTTCAAAAAAACTAAAAAAAATTTTTTAAATATGGTTTTTTTGGAATAACTTTTAAATCGCTTGACCGATTGATTCCAAAATATAATCAACTCTTAACATAAAAGAACAAGGTCGATTGCCGCCAGCCCGTTCAAAATCGGTTGATTCGTTCGTGAGTTATCGTTGTCGAAAAAAAAACCGAAAAAAGTGTTTTTTCAGAATTACATCGAAATTATTAGTTCAATCAATTTAAACTTGAATATCCGTAATGAGGCTTTAAAAATTGCATCGAATTTCGCAAACTACGTGAAAATCGGTTTATTAATTTAAAAGTTATTGTGGTTTGAAAATTCAAAAAATAGTGTTTTATTGAATTTCTATCAAACTTATTTAATGTAAAATTAAATAAGTTATAATATGTATATCAGGAATGTGGACTAGATAGGATCATAATAACAAATTACATTATTATTTCTGCGACGTTTCGGTCATTTATTAGACCTTCATCAGGCATCTGAAAATTACACAAATTAATAACTAACAAAATAACATAACAATTGATACAATTCTAATATTTACCATAATACGAATTCTAACAATCACTATCTTACATTGCACAGTTGCCTTAGTCATATAAATCATCACAAAATTAACAAAATTGATAGATTTATTAATTATTCTTACTATTAACTCAGAAATAAAGTACACACGACACTTATAAAATTGTTATTGCGTGGCAACAGTTAACTCGAATCTAAACTTTATGTACTATCCTGCAAAGCATTCGTCATACAAACTAGCGCTGCTTGCGTGAAATATTCGATTCAAATTACATATATATTATATAATTCCAAATACTTCAAACAAATTACTCTCGAAGGTCAGCATACTATATAAACAAAAAACCTAAAGTTAAATTACTCCGTTAAGTCTCTAATACAAAATAAATTATTTTCTCCTAGTTGATTTATAATCCTCCAATATATCATTATATAAAATGTTGGTGTCTTTTTGCTCTAATTTCCATAGTGTCACCTTTATTTCCAGACTCAATATCGAATTTTGAAATCTCGTAACTAATTTATCAGACATCTTCTTCATCTCCATGTGCAATTCTCATTACTTGGAAAAACCCCTCGGTGAATTAATATTATTTTCATTATCATCCATAATTCTTAATTATAATATGTATATCAGGAATGTGGATTAGATAGAATCATAATAACAAATTACATTATTATTTCTGCGACGTATTAAATAAGTTATTTGATCAAACTCGGAGAGCTCAAAATGACACGGAAATTATATTTTTAAACTCGAAGAGCTCAAAAACGTAATGAGTGCAATTTTGAGCGTTTAAGTATGGAATTAGTGGGAAGTTGCAGGCATGGCCTTTAGGGTCAACTATTTTCCTAACTTTTTTAATACTTTTTATAAATTGCGTTTTAATTTAAAAATTAAATTACAATTGCTTACTCATCATTAGTATTTTGATTTAGCAATTTATCTATGAAATCACTATGCTAGCTGTAAGTCATCTTGTTATACATCAAAAAAAATTTTTATATACTAACTAATGTATTATTATTAACCCTGTGAATGGCCTAGGCTGTTGGGTTTGTTTATTTAAACTAGAAATTTGAATAGCGCGCTACGCGCGCTCCTTAATTTTTACCAATAAGGAATCAGGTCCCATTTTTTTGCGAGTTTCGACTATTGACTAATTTCACACTCTCATGTATTTTTATTGTAGGGATAAAATAAAAATAATATCAAATTTGAATTATTTAGGATTGTTCCATAAAGCAATTTTACAAAGTGGCGTAGCTACGTGTCCATGGGCGAGTTCATCAGCAGATTCAATGAAGGAAAAAGCGATTGTATTATCATCAGTACTGGGAAACGAAATCACTGACACCAAAAAACTCATTGAGTATCTACAATCCTTTGATGCGCTGGAGTTGGTCAAAGCAGAACGGTCTTTTGCTTCATGGAAAGTACGAACTTTCATTATTTACTTCTATTTTTTACTGTAATGTTGTTTTACGCCTATAGAACAGATTTTTTATTTGGAATCCTTTCCTGCCATCTATTGATTCAAAATCTAAGAACCCTTTTCTGGATATTCCTTTGGCAGAAGCTGTTAAATCGGGTATCAAAGTCCCTCACATTATAGGATACACTAGTCACGAAGGGATTATTGATTTAGTAGGTATGAAGAAACAGTTGATTTTTTTTTCAGTTACATTTTAAATTTTTATGGCGATAAATTATTAATCAATAATTAAATTTATTCATTTTTCTGTAGAATTGGAAAAGGATAAATACTCCGAAATAGACGCTGATCCGGAGAATTCACTTTTACATCCAAGTGCTAAGAATTTTTTAAAAGAGTTTAATATTTCCGTAAGAGATTTAAAAAAAATTTTTATGGATGATAAAAAAATTAGCGCCGAAAATGGACAATCACTAGCAAACTTACGCTCAGCATCCGATTTTTTGGCTCCCATTCATCATGTACTTGAAATTCAACCTAGAATTCCCGGGATACCTACTTATTTGTACAAGTTCGACCATTATTCTAAAGAAACTGCAGTTGTACAAAACTTATTTTCAAGTGACTTGGAAGGTACTTCTGTTGTAAAACTAATTTGAATCATAATTCTTAATTAAAAAATACGACAGTTTTTACAAATTAAAACCTAAGAATTGTCCTTTTTCTTTATTTTAATAATTTAATATAATTAATTACTATTTCTTAGGGACCAGCCATGCAGAGGACTTGATGTATTTATTCAACGCAAAACTATTAGCAGCGCTCGGAATAAAACTACCGAGTTCTTATCCAACAGAGAGCTTAATTCAAAAAAGATTTATAGATTTATGGACTAACGTTGCTGAGACAGGGTATTTATTTTTTTTATCCACTTAAAAAAAACTCTTTTTTTTTTATTAATATAAAATTTAATTTTTATAATATAACTAGTTAATGAGAACCCGCTTCACTAGGTTTTTGTTGTGATTGTACACTGAAAAAAAAATTCTTGACTGGAGGGTAAATTTTCTTGGCTCAAGAAAATATTAAGGAAGATTGAAAATTTTTTGAATGAAGTTAGTGTTTCTTGAAGTTAAAGTTTCTTCAAATTTTGTGGGAATAAAAGCCGAAATTCGGAGGGGGGGGTATATCAATTTTTTTTATTGATTTTTTAAAATGAGATTTGAAACTAAGGCAGTTGCAGCGGTCAGAAAAAATCAAGTTAATTTTTTCAATTAAAGAGATTGACTTTTGGAGAAATTTGAAAAAAAAAATCAAAAAAAAAAATTTCTAAAAAAAAATTGAAACTTTTTTTTTTCAAATTTCTTGAAAAATTAATCTCTTTGATAAGAAAAATAAAGATTTATGAGAAAAAATGTTTTTTTTCATTGAAGAAATGAATAAAAATCGAAAAATTACTCATAATGGTGATTTTTGCAAAAACAAAGAATTTGAAGCTTCGGAGCACTATGAAAAGAAAATCGCAGCGCTTTGAATTTTTCAGGGGTTTCAGGGGACACTTGAAGGTTGAAAAATTACTGACGATATCCTTTGTTCATCCATTTTATTCAAAGTTATACCAAGTTATCCAAATGTCCTTAATTATGCGAATTTATGTCGTTTTTTCAATTAAAGTTTTCAATTAAAAAAAATTTTTTTTGACGAAAGCTTTTAACGGTATCTTATATAGAATATTGCGTAGTTTTTAATACCGTCCTTCAATTTCCTATATAATCATTATTTCCAAAGTTATTGAATATCAAAGTGAAAAAGTACTTTTTTGCTTTGATTGACGATAACTCCGCGGCAAATCATCGTACAGGCTTTTTGATTACGTCAAATTGAAGGGCATTTAATTTTCTAGAAAAACTTTGCAGCGAAACAATGGAAAAAATTTTTTTGAAGCTCATAGACTTTTTTTAAGACGAGAAAAAATTTGAAAAAAAATTTTTTTTTTTGTAGTTTATTTAGGATTTTTCCCCTTTTTCATTCCAAAAAATTTCCATGGTCATATCTGAAAACTGGACACTTGGAGCTACAATTTGCTTTTTTTTTTGCTGTACAATTATTTTTCTCGGAGTAACAGCTTGTTAAAAATCACCTAACAATTTCGAATTTTTTTTATATCCCTTAATTTTTGTAACTAGTGTATTATATAAAATATAAAGATATAATATGATGTAGTATAACATAAAATATAATTTTAAATTTATTTATTAACAAATTTATTATTTAATAAATGTACCAAGTGACGTGCTAATGATCTAATTGAATAACTTTGTTACAGAAATCCAGTTACTGAAACGTCAGATTTGATATCTGTCAAATGGCAACCTGTTGATGATTCAAAAGAGTACAACTGCTTGAAAATCGGTAAAGAACTCAGTATGATTAAAGAGACTAATATATTGCGACAAATAGTAAAAACTATTCAACAAAATGAATCTACTTGTTTATAAACCTAGTTTACAATAAACAATGAGCATATTTATATTTTCTTTGTTTTATTTCGATAAAAATATAAAAATATAAAAATAGTAAATAATTTCGTCAACACAGCGTCAAAGATTTAATTCTATGATGACCTTGCAGGTTTCTAAGTATGCGTGCGACATATTGAATGAATTAAATATTTTAGTACTAATCTTTTTTAATAATAATAATCATCTTGATCGATACCATAATGAACAATGATATTCTGTGGACATTCCCAAAATATATACTTCTTCCATCCGGGGTTATCTATCGGATTGAATTGTTTATCAAAGAATATAATCACTTCGTCGATTTGGTGAACACCGTCTCTCTGAAAGAATTGATCCTTTAATGCCAGCAAAATAAAATAATCATAAAATTAAAAAAAGTCCATTTACCTTTCTGTTCAATGGATCAAGTCCACTAAGACATCCAAATTGAGCATGTTTTCCACCCAAAGCTTCTGAAATAGCGTCCGAAATTTTATCAATAGAATAATCACCTTTGACAGTGATACTTTCATTATCTAAAATTTTAGCGATATTGAATTTGTCATACAAGTCGATTGATTTCTTGAAGAATTTATACTCGTCATCAAGTTCTGGAATTCTGAGGCTGCAAGAGCCGCTAAGTTGCCAATCTCTTTGGGTTGATTGAAGATCGTTGGACCACTTTTCTTCTATGTCCTTTTGTATAGTTGATATTTTTTCAGGATTCAAAGTTATTGAAGTATTGTATCATGGACTTTTTGCATTGTACAATTGGAACTTGAAATCTGCGATAATCCATTTGTGGTAATAGGGCATACAATTTGGTCTACCATAAATACAGTCTCGACTGCTTAATATAAGATCAAGTACATAGAAGCCATCAGTATTGTCACTGTAGTCACTGAAATTTACAAAAACGTTATCAATAAACGTTAGATTGTAATTGAATAATAACGCATAAGTTTGAAATAGTAGAAGAGAAGGGGGTCAATTGAACCAAAAAAAGTTTAGTAATTTTTTACTATTCGAATTGAAACTAAATAATAATTTTTTTTTTCTTGGAATGGTAGTTTATTATATCCGAACAAAAACAGTTTCACTGTTAAAAATTGCGCCAAGTCCACGTTCATAAAACTCATCTCAATAACATCTGCACTTTGCAAAAAAAATAAGACTCGTTACAATAATTTTCATTCTATACAAAAAAATACCAAGAAACCGTCATAATGTTGAAAAAATTGAAAAAAATTTGTTGAAAATTTAAAAATTAAGAAAAAATTTTTTTATCGTACTTGGCGCGTGTCATTGAGTACCCCAAATTTTTTCAGGATACATGAACATCCTTTTAATGTTTCAACATTTATAAGTAAGTCAACCTATAAAATGCATAAATGTAATTAATGAAATATTATTTTATGATACGTTTAACAAAAGTTAGGTAAAATCAACATGGCATACGTATTTTATTTGAAATTTTTAAATTCTCCGCACATCGTTTATGATTTCAATAAAACGCCTTCTCCTGTTCGGTTATGTAATTTGCTTACAAGTGAATACGCCTGCATACGTTGACTCTCTCGTGGAATCACTGCGAAAATTGAGTTGATTAAAAAATAAAACGTATGGCCGTTTTTAATTCGTTGAGTATACTTCAATGATGTGAATCTATAAACATAACAATGTATGAAATCATATATTATATAATTAGAGCTGATAAGATATATATATATATATATATATATATATATATATATATATATTTGAGTAAGTATTAATTTTTATATAATAATCAACATCATACATAATATAAATATCTAATTTTGGTAATGTTGCTGTAATTGATTTTTTTTTCTGTCTTAAGTTGTTAGAGCAAAAAAAAACATGGAGATTGAAGATGATGAAGCATTTCTTGAGGATTTGCTTCAAAACTTTGATTTGAGCGGCAATCGGATGCAAGTTGGTCAGCATGCTCACCCATTAGATCCGAACGCGGCAGAATTCAACCCAGGAAACGTTGATAATCAACAAAATCAAAATTTGCCTCCAGCAAATAATGTAGGCAATGCAGCTAATCAAATAAATAATCAGATTATTCCAGTCCATCAAATGAATAATCAAATTAGACAACAGGAAGGTCTTGTAAATAATGAAAATGGCAATGGTAATGATCATGGTCTTCGAGATGATGATGCTGATCCTAGAGACGACGCCGAAGAAAGAATCGCTAATGCAAGACGTGATAGGTTGAGAAATATTATTCGTGCTGCTGAAAATCAAGCTAGTAGAGCACGTCAGGCTTACGTGAATTTATTTGGCGCAGGAGAGGATGGTGATGTCAGAGAGCAAATCAGAAGAGTAATGCTGAATCAAAATCAAAATAACAATAATAATAATCATCGTGGAAACATGAGAGAACAGAATAATAATAATAATAAAGCAATGAGGCAAAACTTGCGTCAAAATGAACTAGATTGGAATGATGGCGACAACAATTATGACATTGACAACTATTATCATAATCAGATTGAAAGATTTTTTAATAATAATGCTCGAAACCAAAATGCGCACTACAATAGAGGTTATTTAAATAATGGCAATTACTTGAATCAAGACTATGTACCTGGACCGACAAGAAACCGAAGGAGGGGACGATATCAAGGCGAGCGTGATGCAGCGTAAGTACTGATAGAAATATTCAATTTATAACATTACAATTATTCTTTTCTGAATTTTTAGTTACTGGAGAAGTCGCTTTTTTCAACTGCGTAACCAGAGTAAAAATGTGAAGGAATTTTTCTTTCATGATAAGTATTAGCAAGTGGATGCTGACAGGATAATTTTTCATGAACTACCCGGGAAAAAATGATCAGACCTGACCATGCCTGTTCATGTATGATCAGGCCTGAAATTAGACCTGATCATGCCTGTTCATGTATGACCAGGCCTGATCAGTTCTGTTCATGCCTGCTCATATCTGGAGTACTAAATACGCTCAGGCCTGATCAGGCCTGTCCATGCCTGACCAGACCTATCCATGCCTGCTCATGTCTGTTCATGTCTAAAGTGTTAAATACGTTCAGGCCTGTCCATGCCTGATCAGACCTCTCCATGCCTGATCAGACCTGTCCATGCCTGTTCATGTCTGAAGTGTTAAATACGCTCAGGCCTGTTCATACCTGTTCATGTCTATTCATGTCTGACCATGCCTGTTTATGACTGTTCCTCTCTGACTATAGTCAGAGATATGATAAAAATTTTTTCTTTGACGAAAAAAAATTTTTGGTCATCACAAAAAGTGCAAAATTATTTTTAACATTACGTTTATTTAAATAATTTTGAAATAAAAAATTTATTACATTTTCTATGGGATGTTATGGTCTGCTCTGCTCCTGCCTAATATGAAAATCATTACTTATTATATTATTTAAATAAATGTGATATTATAATGAGATTCGGTTACATAAATAAATTAGGACTATCAAAATATACACTAGTCACAAAAATTAAGGGATATAAAAAAAATTCCAAATTTTTTGGTGATTTTCAGCGAGCTGTAACTCCGAGGAAAATGATCGCACAGAAAAAAAAAAAAAAAGCAAATTGTAGCTCCAAGTGTCTAGTTTTTAGATATGACCATGAAAATTTTTTGTCATCGTCAGGTCTGGAGAAATCCTAAGAAAACTACTGAAAAAAAATTTTTCGAAATTTTTTTTCGTCTTAAAAAAGATCTACGGGCTTCAAAAAAATTTTTTCGATTGTTTCGTTTAAAAGCTCTTTTAGTAAATTTAATACCCTTTAATTTGACGTAATCAAAAAGCCTGTACGATAATTTGCCGCGGAGTTATCGTCAATCAAAGCAAAAAAGTTTTTTTTGACTTTGGAAATCAATAACTCTGGAAATAATGACCGTATAGGAAATCGAAGGAGGGTTTTGAAAACTACACAATATTCTCTATAAGAAAACGTAAACCGCTTTTGAAGAAAAAATTTTTTTTGAATTGAAAACTCGGACTGAAAAAAAGACAAAAATTCGCATAATTAAGGATATTTGGATAACTTGGTATAACTTTGGATAAAATGGTTGAACGAAGGATATCGTTGGTAATTTTTTAACTTCAAAGTGTCCCCTAAAATCCCTAAGAAATTCAAAGCGCTGCGATTTTTTGTTCATAGTGCCCAGAAGCTTCAAATTCTGTGTTTTCGCAAAAATCACCATTATGAGCAATTTTGTGATTTTTATTCATTTTTCCATTGAAAAAAATTTTTTTTTTCAAAATTCTTTATTTTTTCGATCAAAGAGATTGATTTTTCAAGAAATTTGAAAAAACAAAAATTTCAATTTTTTCGAAAATTTTTTCGAAATTTTCTCAATTTTTTCGACTGTTGTTTTACCGCCGGCATTAGCGTTACTCAAAGCGTACCACGTGGAGGTTGCTCGGTCGGATTTATGCTTCTCACACACACACGCGCGCGTGTGTGTGTGTGTGTGCGCGTGTGTGTGTGTGTGTGTCTTTGTCTGCGTGTTTGTCTGTTTGCAGCTGCCGAATGACCTCTGTACGCACGGCAGTAACTGCTCAGTACCGTGTATTGCCACCTCTGTTCCGAATCACAGCTCGTAAACGCTCTTGTATGTTGATGCATCGTCGAATATCACGTTGCGAAATTCCTTGCCAACAACGTAACAACGCTTGAGTCAACTGATGAAGATTGTGCAGTTGCGGATAGTCTCGCCGCAATCGACGCCCAAGCATGTCCCAAACATGCTCAATTGGGTTCAAATCAGGACTCATCGCTGGATGATTAAGCGTTGTTACGTTGTTGGCGCGGAGAAAAGTTCGCGTACGAACTGCAGTGTGAGGACGAGCATTATCCTGCATCAAAATGAACCGTCTTGCCCCCATGCGTGTGCGCATAGGCAGGACGTGTGGCTCAGAATTTCGTCGACGTACCTATCGGCAGTCAACGTCCCACGAACGATGACCAACGGGGTTCTGGTATTGAAGGACACGCCTGCCCACACCATGACTGATCCACCATTGAAAGCTGTAACTGGTCTCGTAAAACCATCCCGATCTCGTTCTCCACGACGGCGCCAAACGAGAGATCGTCTATCGCTGCCATGAAGACAAAATCGAGATTCGTCAGTCCATAATACACTGGTCCACTGTCTACGACCCCAATGGTGATGATCATGAGCATAGGCCAATCGGGCTCGGCGATGTCGTGGAGTGAGCATAGGCACGCGATTTGCGCGTCTAGCGCGTAGTCCTTGCTCTCGAAAGCGATTTCGAACCGTTGATGCCGATATGTGTTGTTGGGGAGAACGTTGTCGACGATTGCGAAATTGATGAGCGATCGTGTGGGCATGCGCAGTAGGGTTTCGACGAGCTTCTCGAATGATAGCTCGATCATCACGCTCGGTAGTGATTCGTAGTCTACCTTGACCCGGACGACGATCGTAACTTTGAGTCGCGTTAAATCGGGCATAGGCCCGACTGATAACGGACTGGCTCATTCCCATAGAAGCTGCTACTTCCACCTGACTGTAGCCCTCTTGAAGGAGGGTAACAATGCGAGCCACATCTGTGGCAGCTAAATGTCGACGAGGCATATCAAAAGGTGCTTATCAAAGAAAAGCTTACATAAAATTCACGTAAGGAATTTAGGCTAAAAAGAAAACGTAAAATTCAAGTTTTGTGTGAGGAAAAGCCGAACTCCGCGGGGGTATATCAATTTGTTTTTATTGAATTTTTAAAATGAGATTTAAAACTAAGGCAGTTGTAGCGGACAGAAAAAATTGAGTTAATTTTTTTGACAATAGTGAAGCATTCTGAAGACGATAAAAAAAAATTAAAAAAAAATTTTTGATAAAAAAATTTCGAAAAAATTTTCGAAAAAATTGAAAATTTTTTTTTTTTTTTTTCAAATTTCTTGAAAAATCAATCTCTTTGATCGAAAAATAAAGAATTTTGAAAAAAATTTTTTTCAATGGAAAAATGAATAAAAATCACAAAATTGCTCATAATGGTGATTTTTGCGAAAACACAGAATTTGAAGCTTCTGGGCACTATGAACAAAAAATCGCAGCGCTTTGAATTTCTTAGGGATTTTAGGGGACACTTTGAAGTTAAAAAATTACCAACGATATCCTTCGTTCAACCATTTTATCCAAAGTTATACCAAGTTATCCAAATATCCTTAATTATGCGAATTTTTGTCTTTTTTCAGTCCGAGTTTTCAATTCAAAAAAATTTTTTCTTCAAAAGCGGTTTACGTTTTCTTATAGAGAATATTGTGTAGTTTTCAAAACCCTCCTTCGATTTCCTATACGGTCATTATTTCCAGAGTTATTGATTTCCAAAGTCAAAAAAACTTTTTTGCTTTGATTGACGATAACTCCGCGGCAAATTATCGTACAGGCTTTTGATTACGTCAAATTAAAGGGTATTAAATTTACTAAAAGAGCTTTTAAACGAAACAATCGAAAAAATTTTTTTGAAGCCCGTAGATCTTTTTAAGACGAAAAAAAATTTCGAAAAATTTTTTTTCAGTAGTTTTCTTAGGATTTCTCCAGACCTGACGATGACAAAAAATTTTCATGGTCATATCTAAAAACTAGACACTTGGAGCTACAATTTGCTTTTTTTTTTTTTCTGTGCGATCATTTTCCTCGGAGTTACAGCTCGCTGAAAATCACCAAAAAATTTGGAATTTTTTTTATATCCCTTAATTTTTGTGACTAGTGTATTATAAAACCAATTTTAACATTATATTTATCATAAACTTATTCGATACTCTATGTACTTCATAGAATTGTTACATCTAATATAGCAGCACAGCAGGCGGGAAATTCAAGGCAAACGGATAACACCAGAGTTAAACAGCATTGAGCATGGTTGGTAGTTGGATGGTTGACCGCTGGTGTTACATCCTTACAATAATATGTAATTATTTTTTTTTTTATTTTATTTTATTATAGAGAATTGCGTACGACTCTATCAAGTACTACAACCATAAAATTAAGCAAAATAATTAATTAAAAATAGTAATGGGTTTTCAGACCTGACCATGTCTGATCAGGCCTGATCAGGTCAATTCATGCCTGATCAGGCATGGTCATTTTTCATGTCTGATCAGGGCTGAAGACTCATGCCTGTTCATGTCTGATCAGGTCTGATCATTTTTTCCCGGGTATTCATAGTTTTGATACAGGCTCAGAAATTTTCAATGAAAATTATTTGATCAAGGTTTATATATAATTATTAATAATGGCAAGATACTTATAAAGTTTTTGTAGTTCTCATACAGACTTGAACATTTTAATAACAATCATTTGATCAAATATTTAATAACACTTAATTTAATAATACTTAATGAAAAGACAATTTAATTCAAAATCAATTTTAGATTCATATTTTCAAAACTAAAAATTGATTGCATAAATGTTTATTTAATGACCATTTAGATGCAAAGTTCGTTTCTAGAAATGTAAAATTTTAACCAAGACGTGATGAATCTAAAATGTGTATTATTGAGTTTATTCCACTTGCGATTATATAATTACTAAATAAAAAAGTTATTGATAATCTAAGAAAATCCAAAAAGGTAAGATGCCTGTTACATTGGTCTGATCATCATGTCTGATTTTTTGGTAGAGTAATTAACGAAAATTTGAACACTTGATCCCAATCAAAGCTTAATCTATTATAATTTAATATAATCAATTTTGTATTAATAAAAGTATTTCAATATTATAAAATTTATTGATTACAATCAATCACTAACTAAATTTTAATTTATCATCATTTATTTCAATTTTCTGAGTAATGCGTTACAACACATAAAATATTAATAATTAGCACTAAGGTCTTGATGAACTTTAAGTCCAACGGAGTTGACCAAAGGCCGTGAAGCCATGAATTTCTGCCTTGTAACATAATAGGAAACTTGTAAAAAAAAGACAGAAATAATTTGTGCACAATACTTGAAGGTCATTAAAATACTGAATTGATTGGGAGAAGTAGATTCTCTTCTTCTTATTAGCAGTACAAAGATGTTAAAGTTTTGTGTAATGGTAACTTAATTAGAAGGCTTACAAATTACCTTATCATCAAACAAAAATTAATAAAATTATTACAAGACAAAATTTTTTTAAAACAATCAACTTATTGTTATTAAAAATTGTTTTTGATAAAATGAATCAATGAATGAATATTTCTTAGAACAAACTAGTTCTTGATTTATTTAAATTTTCGTGAATATTTATAAATACTCTCAAATCTTCATTGCTGATATAACTGAATATTTCATAAATACAATCATAAGATAATCCATCAAAAATCTTATGAATACAATACTGATAAGACTGTATCAGTAATTGATTTCTTTCTATAGCATTAAGGGGGATAGCCACTGTAAAATTTCGGAAAAAAAATTTTTTTTTTTTTTTTCATTAAACTGAAGTTTATATATTCAAAATTATGTATTTCAAATTTTATAGAAAAATTCCGAATAGTTTTCGAGTTATAGTCATTTTTATAAGAGCGCGTTGATTGACCGTTTTACGCGCGGCGCTTCGACGAAAACGTCGCCTGCTCGCTCCGTCTTTGATTCGTACGGGTTGGCGATTGTTTTCCCTCACGATTGTCAACCGTTACAATTATTTGACTTTTAACGTATATTTTTTCTTATTGTTGAGATACTGTACCTCATAGTTTAGTTGTTTTGTATGAATACACACTCGTTCTTTAATTTATTGAGTTTCTTAGTGTACTCGTTATTGTTTACTTACTTATTTTTTTAAATCTTCTGATCTTTTTTTTTGTTTATTTAACAAAAAAATTTGTTAAATAATGGATCGTAAACAAAGTAAAGTTATTAAAAACGAAAGAAAACTGCCAAACGACAGGAAAAAATTTAATCGACCGCTCAACAGATATGAAACTGAAAAAATACTGGCTCTCAACGACGTGATAGTGCTTCCAAGAGGAAATTATCACAAAAATCTGATTGTACAATTGATTCGAGTATTAGCTACAAAATTATAAATTTTTTTCGATATTTAATTTACTAAGTGGCTGTGTATCGTGTAAAAAGTGTGGTGGTGATGTAAACTTTACTGAGACAAGTATTCGAGGATTAGGTTTTAAACTAGTTGTGAATTGCAAAAATGTGATCCAGTTTTGATAAATTCATGTCCACTCATCAAGAATGCGTATGAAATTAATCGCCGTTTCATCTTTGCAATGCGGATAATTGGTATTGGGTTATCTGGAGCTGAAAGATTTTGTGCTTTCATGGATTTACCACGACCAATGTTCCATAGCTTTTACGATCGTCTGGTCACACAAATCAGAAATGCAGCTAGAAACTGTTGTGATTTAGTGTTGAAAAAAGCTGCTAAAGAAGAAATCCAAGAAACCTGCAAGCATTTAAAATCCAATGACATTCCTGGAATTTCTGTCTCCGGTGACGGTAGTTGGAAGAAAAGAGGGTTTAAATCTTCATTTGGTATATCTTCTCTAATTGGTTACTTCACTGGCAAAATCGTAGATGTAAGTATGAAATCCAGTTATTGTAAGATGTGTGCGCTAATGAGCTCAAAAAAGGAACAGCTGAATACGATCAATTTATGCAAGACCATGCTCTAGACTGTCCAATAAACCATGAAAATTCTTCTGGACAAATGGAGGTAGATGGAATAAAAGAGATGTTTATGCGATCAGAGTTATTACATAACGTTAAGTATGTAAACTATATAGGTGATGGTGACACTAAAACGTATAAAAATATTTGTGATGCTAAACCGTATGGGGACATGGTGAAGATAAAAAAAAAAGGAATGTATTAATCACGTGCAAAAACGAATGGGCAGTCGACTAAGGGCTTTGAAGAAGCAACGAACTAACAAGAAGACAAAAACAGGAAAAGAAGAAAATACACAGAAAAGTTTAGGTGGGAAAGGTCGATTAACGGACAAAGCAATTAATGAATTTACAAAGTATTATGGTTTAGCAATCAGACGTCATTCTAATGATGTTGATGAGATGTATAATGCTATTTGGCAAACATTTTATCACAAGTTTTCATCACCCGAAGATCCGCAGCATTTTCTTTGTCCTGAAGGTGCAAATTCGTGGTGTCAATTTCAAAAAGCTGTGGCAACAAATACTTTGGACTCATTAGTTGAAAAACCACCACTTCCTGCAGATATTGCGGAAGCTTTAATACCGATTTATGAAGATCTATCGAATCCAGAGTTATTGGAACGATGTGTCGGTGGGTTTACACAAAATAATAATGAAAGCTTCAATGCATTAGTGTGGCAGCTCGCCCCAAAAACAAATTCTTCTTATTCCCTTATTGTTGAAATAGCTTTATATATTTCAACAATTACATTCAATGATGGGGCTCTAGCAACTCTGAAGATATTAGAGAATCTCGATGTTAAAGTAGGACCAACACTCTACTCATACTGCGCTGAGCGCGACGCTACTCGGGTTAAAGCTGCTGAAAGCCGCATGGAAACGGCCAGTAAAAAAATAAAAAAGTCAAGGTCAATACTAAAGATAAGGAGGAAGAACCCTCATATGGCCCAGGACTTGATAGTTTGATGTGAGTATGAATATTTTGTGAAAGACTAGATTTTAAAGTTGCGAGAATCTTCTTAAAACTTTACTCGCGTTTTTCTCAAAACGACTTTTTCAAACTTTCCGGTACTGTAACTTTCGTAAATATGAACCGATTCTCAATTTTTTTGTTTCCCCGTATTCGTCTACTTAGTGGCTATCGTCGCACGTAGGGGATTTTGAAAATTTTAATTTTTAAGATTTTTAAGGCTGTTTGAGTCCAAAAAATGAGGAAAAAAGACGAAAAAATTTTCAATATGGCGCCATTTTTTCTCAAATCAAAATTTTCAAAATCCCCTACGTGCGACGATAGCGACATTCCTATAGATTAAAATGCCGTTTGGTTTTTTTGTTTCAGATAATCCGTTTTTGAGTTACAGTACCGGCAATGGAGGGGGAAATTTTTTTGGTGCTCTACAAAAATGTTTATAACTTTGTGATAACAAAATATTTTTGAATAAAAATTTAGGAGAATTATCCTCAACATATACTTTATAAAACAAAAAAAACCCGATCCCCAAATTCCTTTATTATCCTAGTAAAAAAAATTCCCGAAAATTGCCTATTTTTTCCAGCGTCACAGTGGCTATCCCCCTTAAGAAAGCGACTCTTTATTAAATCCGCGTAAATTGGAAACATTGAGACATAATCATTTGTGTTCATAAGCTCAAGTATTTCATTATTTTTAACATATCTCGCTGTATGATGAATATTATGAGTCAGAAAGCGTAGAACGTTATATTACTACAGCCAATTTTTTTATTTTTCATTAGATCAATTTCTTCACTTTCTTCAAAATTAATTTTGATAGAAGAAATATCATTATTACTACTATCATTGCTATTATTAATATCATTATTCCTACATTCACTATTATCATCACTGAAACTTTCGATGGAGTCAGATAATTCAGATGAATGAAATGAATCGGACAAATCAGATGAGTTAATACTATTAGTATCAATAACATCAATACAATTAGTTCTGCGATATATCATGTTATTGTAAATTTTAATCGCACGTAAATTTTCATCGTTCACGTAAAGTCCAACAGATTGAAGCTTGTGTAAGTGTTTGATAAGTATATCAATAGTTTTTGCGCAATCACTTTTATAAATGATGTGTGAAGAAATAGTATCTAAATTCGATTGGTAATGAAGATAGTTATAGTCATAACATGAACTGTTAAGATTACCAACCGTATCAGATAGTGCTGTTTCATTACTTTCTGTTTTGCTGTTAAAATCAGCACCGTGTTTTAACAAAAGTTCGATGACATCAGCTCTTCTAATTGTTGAAGCAACATGAAAAGCAGTTACACCTAAAATTCCTCGGTAACTAACATAAGCACCAGATTTAAGCAAAAGTTCAATTATTTCTAAACTTGAATAGCTCATAATCGCTAAAAAAAGAGCGGTATTTCCATCGCAATTTACGCGATTAACATCCGCACCATTATCTAGTAACTTCAATAAAATCTGTCGATTGCCACTGTTTGCAACAATATGAATCGCAGTTGTCTGATTGGAATCCGAGTGATTAACATTAGCATCAAATTTCAGCAAAATATCAGTAAGTTCCGTATTGTTTTTACGGATTGCAATCAAAAGGGCCGTGGATCCGTCGTTACTGATACAATTAACATTTGAATTGAGCTTCAGTAGAATTTCAACGATATCTATGTGTTGATTTTCCACAGCAATGTGAAGACAAGTTTGACCAGTTTTATTAGTACAATTTACATTAAAATTGTATTTTAGCAATTATCCTGCAATCGCTATCTGATTTTGTTCAACAGCTAAATGTACTGGTGTAGTACCATCACCATCAACAGCATTGACATTGGCACCGTATTCTAATAGAGTGGCAACAGTTTCCAAAGATTCAGCTTTGACAGCGATATGCAAAGGCGTTTGACTTGAATCAGTTAAGGCATTGACATCAAGATTGAATTTCAAAATAGTTTTCAAAACTTCTACTTTTCCAATTTCGGCAATAACGTGGAACAATGATTTGCCAGTTTTATCGGTAGCTTTGATATTTGCGTTATTGTCTAACAAAACATTTATAGTATTCATGTTTTCATTTTCAACAGCTATTTGCAATGGCGTGACACCATTATTATCCGGCACATTTACAGTTGAACCATTCTTCAACAAAATCTCCACAATTGTCTCGTAATTACTTTGAACAGCCAAGTGGAGTGCAGTTTTGCCATCATTCATCTGCGCATTAATTTTAGCGCCTTTTTTCCAAAAGAAACTCAATAATTGCTTTCCGGTTGATCATTTGATTACAGCCAACACCATCTTCATTATCATCTGATGTAAGCTGTTCCATGACTGCAGAATGAAAGCTGTTTTTCCAGCTTCATCGCTTGCATTCACATTAACGTCATTATCGAAAAGCATTTCAATTATCATCATATTTCCTCTGTACGCTGCAATATGGAGTAGAGACAAGTCATGTGAAACATACGCTCCCGTAAGTAACAACAGTTCAACCGTTTCAACGTCATCATTGTCGATAGCATATGAAATTGGCGTTCTTCCGTGAATATTCTTCGCATTCAAGTTTGATCCATAATTAATCAACAATTTAACTATTTTCAATTACTCGTATTGGCACGCAGTATGAAGAAGCGAATTTTGATCAGAATTTTTTTTCAGTTCATTAACCTTAGCTCCGAGCTTCAAAAGATTTTGAACTACTTCAATGTATCCTTTAGCGATAACAGTGTGAAAAAACTGCGCATTGTCAACACACTGAGGATCTACTTTAAAACTATAGTCAAGCAACATATTTCTAATAGCATTGTATTGCTTACCATTGCTAAGAACTGCAATTGTAAGGCAATCTTTATTGATAGTTAAATCAACGGAACAATGGGTTAGAATGTGTTGAACATTTGATGAGCATCCTTTTCGTACGGCATCCTCTAAGACTGTTTAACGTTTACATTTAATATTAACATTGGCTCCATTAATAATGAGCATCTTGAATATTTCTTCTTTGTCTGGTTGATTAGATAGATAGATCGGCAATGAAGAATCGTTGGCAGCAATGTTAATATCGGCTTGGTGGTGGAGAGGCAGTTTGACTATTTCCACGTTTCCCAATTCAACAGCTATGTAAAGTGCGGTTTTACCAAGAGTATTTTGGCCATTTATGTAAATTCCCTTGTCTAATAACAGTTTTACCAGTTCAACATCTTGATTGATCGTCGCTAAATGCAAAAGGCTGTTGCAAGGTCCACTGATGGCGCTATTAACTGGAACGCCATCGTTTAAAAGTAATTTTGCAATTGTTCCTTTTTTTTGTAGGATACATTGCTGAAGAAGGTGGTAAGTGTGAAACTTTTTCGATAAGTTTGATAATTTTAAATTATTTTTGAGCAAATCATCAATTACTTGCTGTACTTTTTTGCTACTGTTACTAGCAATTGCGTTTTTAAGACGCAGTTCTAAGCGATTGATTGATATTGGGAGATCTGAAAAATTTTAGAGGTTATAATATTTAATCTAAGCTTGATTATTGTATTATCTACAACAAATTTTAATTACCTGTTATGTTTTTAATATTGCAAATTATTTAAATAAATCTTTAATTTGATTTTTTAAATTTATTTATTCAGTTAATCGATATTTTCTGAATGATACTTTCCTGAATTATCATTTTAAGAACCTGTAGGATAGAGATTTGTCGATAATAGGGATCTGCACCAGTGACAGTAAGCGCCCCAAGCGGAAAAAATTTTAGACGAAAAAATAAATGTTGACTTTATCGCTCAAAATGAGACAGCGAATAAGCGACATTCACAACGCCTATTCGAATTTTTGAACCGAAATGATTGGAAAATCAAAACGATTTTACGTATAGCTGTAATAATATTACTTATTACGTAAATAACCAATCTAAAATAGTTTCAAATAGGAGGATCTGACGTTTTGTTAGAATCTTATGAATTTTTCACTTGTGATTTACAAAAATGGGTTCGGAAAATAAAATTTAATTTTTAAATATATGTGTAAGAATTATTACATACAAATAATTCAGTGAATTCCTTACAAAAAATAATGCAGAATTAATTTTTCCTGAACAGCGTACGGTCAAAATCGTATCGAATTCACAACGCACTTTTAATTTACTAAAAGTTGTTCAGGAATTAATTTTAATTTTTAAATTCATGTGTGAGAATTATTACTTACGAATAATTCAATACAGTTCATATGAATAATTATGCAAAAAGAATTGCTTCTGAACAGCGTACTGTCGAAATTATATAGATTATCGACGCACTTTTATTTTCCTGAAAGGTGTTCAGAAAATGAATTTTTATTAATAAAATAATTTATTAGAATTATTGTATGCAAATAAATCAATAAATTTCTTCTAAATAATAATGAAAAATTTATTTTTTCAGAACAGGGTATTGTCAAAATCATATAGGCTAACTTCGCAGTTTTATTTTACTAGAAGATGTTCAAAAAATAAATTTTAATTATTAAAATTACATGTAAAAATCATATTATGCAAATAATTACATATATATGTAACAAGTAATTATACAAAATTAATTGCTTCTGAACAGCATATTGTCAATATTATAGACTATCTATGCACTTTTATTTTACTAAAAGGTGCTCTTATAGAAAATTTTAATTTCACAATTAATTTATGGGAATTATATCATACAAATAATGCAATAGATTCTTAGAAATAATCATGCAAAATTAATTGTTTTTGAACAGCGTATTGTCAAAATCGTATAGATTTTTCTACGCACTTTTATTTTACTAAAAGGTGTTCATATAAAAAATTTTAATTTCACAATTAATTTATGGAAATTATATCATACAAATAATACAATAGATTCTTAGAAATAATCATGCAAAATTAATTGTTTCTGAACAGCGTGTTGTCAAAATCGTATAGATTTTTCTACGCACTTTTACTTTAATAAAAGGTGTTCATATAGAAAATTTTAATTTCACAATTAATTTATGGCAATTATATCATACAAATAATGCAATAGATTCTTAGAAATAATCATGCAAAATTAATTGTTTCTGAACAGCGTGTTGTCAAAATCGTATAGATTTTTCTACGCACTTTTACTTCAATAAAAGGTGTTCATATAGAAAATTTTAATTTCACAATTAATTTATGGAAATTATATCATACAAGTAATGCAATAGATTCTTAGAAATAATCATGCAAAATTAATTGTTTTTGAACAGCGTATTGTCAAAATCGTATAGATTTTTCTACGCACTTTTACTTCAATAAAAGGTGTTCAGAGTAGAAATTTAAATTCGACAATTTGTTTATAAAAATTATTACATGCAAATAATTTTTTAAATTTCTTAGGGATAATCGTGCAAAAGCAATTGTTTCTGAACAGCGTATTGTCAAAATCGTATAGATTTTTCTACGCACTTTTACTTCAATGAAAGGTGTTCAGAGTAGAAATTTAAATTCGACAATTTGTTTATAAAAATTATTACATGCAAATAATTTTATAAATTTCTTAGGGATAATCGTGCAAAAGCAATTGTTTCTGGACAGCGATATTGTCGAAATCGTATACATTTTTCTATGCACTTTTACTTTACTAAAGAGCGTTTAGCAAATAAATTTTAATTTCACAATTTATTTGTGAAAATTATAACATGCAAATAATTTTATAAATTTCATAGAAATAATCATGCACAATAAATTTTACCTGAGCTGACTCTCGTCAACATTGTGTTGATACCTCTACTTACTTTTATTTTATTAACTTCTTATTAATAACTTATCTTCAACTTTACTCATCTACTAAATGGTAATCCTCTTTGTTGACAATCCATCCATGAAGTCAATGATCCACCCTTACTTTTGGCTGCTTATTCAGACCTAAAGAAAATTATGTTTATGTTTTTGTTTAATTATAAATTTCTCATATAAAATAAAAATTTACCTTTTTAAAATCCACACACTTTCTTGGTGTCTCCCAACTGACTTATAGCCGCAACAAACCAAAATTGTTTGAGTACGACTTTCTTCCAAGCTGACATGTAGATGAGACGGAGCCCCATTTTTATGAAAACCTGGAGTGTACGTGTACCTAGAAAAATAATGTGATGTCAGTATGTAAGTTTTATAATTTAACAAAGAAATATACTAATAAATAAATACGTACCAAAAATTCTTTAAAATCAAATATGGGCAAGGCTTGATTGTTTCTGGTATCTAATTTGCTTGCAAGCTCGTTCGCTGATCTAATTGTATTTTTACACTTGTTGACACTCGTTAACTCAATGACATTTTTAATTCACGTTACCTAAAAAATATCAACAATTGGCGTATAAAAAGTAAATTTTAATTCCACAATTCAGTTGTAAGGATTATTGCATGCTAATAATTTGATAAATCAATTATTATTAATTTTTGTAAGAAAGACACGGGAATGTTATAATGATTGCACAATGAAAGTTACAATGAATATTAGCTAGAATAATAACATGGATAAAAGGTGCATGCCAATTCGACAGAATTTGAAATCTGTGCAAGTCTAAACAATACTCTAATTAAATTTCAAGTCTAGATCTAAAAATGTAATTCTATAAAGCGCCCAGCAGAGCGGGCGAGTAACAGCTTGTAATTTATAATTCGACTATTGCTACATCAAAATATAAAAAAATCACTCCTTACACAATAACGAGTTAGACCAATTGCTAATTAGACCGTCGAATTGTTTCTGAATAGCCTATTGTCATAATTATATAGACTGACTACACACTTTTATTGTACTAAAAGGTGTTCAGAAAATAAATTTTAAGTATCAAAATTTCTTGTGAGAATTGTTACATCCAAATAATTTGATAAATTTCTTAGAAAGAATCATGCATAATTAATTGTACCTGAACTGCGTATTTTCAAAATCACGTAGACTAACTATGCACTCTTATATAACTAAAAGGTTTTCAGAAAATAAATCTTGATTTCTCAATTTATTTGTGAGAATTATTATGTGCAAATAATTTAGTAAGTTTCTTAGGAATAATTATACAAAAATAATTCCTTCTGTACTACCTTCAATCAATATCATAAAGATTTCTCAACTCACATGTATTTCACCGAATTGTTATTAATAATCTTCTTTGAACTTTACTTATCTACTGAATGCTAATCCTTATAGTTTGACAATTCATTTATGAAGTCCACGATTCTTCGATACTGACTAATTCATCTATACTCTTGGTTGATTCTTCAGACCTGAAAAAGAATATGGTTATGTTTTTGTTAAGTTATAAATTTGTCATGTTGAAGAAAATTTACCTTTTTCAAATCTCATACTTTTCTGGTGTCTTTAAATTCACTCATGGTCTCACCAAACCATTGTTGTTGGAGTACGACTTTCTTCCAAGCTGACATGTAGACGAGACGGAGCCCAATTTTCATAAAAATCTGGAGTGTATGTGTACCTAGAAAAAATAGTGATATGTCAGTATATAAGTCTTTTAATTTAGCAAAAAAATATATCAATAAACAAATACGTACCAAATGAAGTGATCAAACTCAAACATGGGCAAGGCTGGATTGTTTCTTGTATGTAACTTCCTTACAAGCTTATTCGCTGACATAATTGTATCACTCAATTTGTTTACAGTATTTAACTTATTAAAAATTTTAATCCACTTCACGAAAAGAAAAATGTCAAAAATTAGTACATAAATATTTGAGTTATTTAACATAACAACATTTTTTATGTGTATGCAGCAGTGCACTTGATCCTTTGTTTTGTTTTTAGGTTATGTTATGTTTCACACTATTCATTCACATTTACTGAGGATATTTCATCATGTACATGTGACTCAATCACATACACTATCTTTAGGATAAATTTTTATAATTTAACTGTTGACATCACAAATAAAACTTGCCTATTATTTTTACTATCAACAGCGCGGGGCCTTATTGTACGGACGTTAGCGCGTGGTTAACCGCATATCTTGATTTAGGGCGGCAATTTTTAAACCATCAGTAACATTTGATGTCGTTTCTTTTTATTATTTATAAAATTATTATTTCTTTTTCATTAATAAAAGTTATAATAAACTGAATTTAACTTTTGATTTTTTTATTTATCTATGATCGCAGTATACTTGCGTTTATTACTCATTCGTTTTCTTATCATGAAATTACAATTCAACTAATATTCAATCGAACTTATAATAAATGATCTTATAAGAATAATGACAAACATAATTTTTATCTAGGTCTACTATTCTCTCTCTTCATAGATATTTTCTTAATCATAAAAATTAAATTCATTTGCTATATTCAATTACACATTTCTACACGGAGGCAATTAAATAATTAAAATTACCATTCAGTTGTGGTTAAATTTTCTATAGTTAAAAGATAAAAGAAATTTTGTAAGTCAAATATGACACAAAATCACTCTTGAGATTGAAAATAATTTTTGTGAGATTTTTTCAATGAACGCACTATAAATAAAAATTCCTCTGTTTATTTTACACTGTCCTCTGATTCTTGACACTAATTTTGGAGCTCTTTGATGGATCCACTCAAAAAATAAAACAAATTTTGCAACTCAAGTGACACAGAATCACACATGAGACAGACAATAATTTTTGGAAATCCTTCACAGCAACTTCATCAGAAATTTAGGTCTCTCTGGTTTCTTTACACTATCCACTGAAATTTTATGATACTGATGTGCATTATTAATCACTATAGTTATAAATTTTTCACATTTTTAACTTCTCAAATATCATATAAAATAAAAGTATTTTTTTGAATATTAACATAACATACACCCAATTTTTAAATAATTTAATTTTAGCAATGATCTACATGTCAAATTATCGCTTTGTTAAGATATATCTTTCATACAATTTAATGCTATTTTATTTTTAGATAGATTCTGTCACTATTTTCAATAAAATTTCTGAATGTATAATTAAAATTAACCTATAAATTTTAGTTTCTGTCAAATTATCTCCTCATCAATCACACAAAATTTTTTTTTTATCTTGATTAAAATAAAATTCAGCCAATACTTTCAATAGATTTTTATATTATTAATCATAACAATTAATGCAACCAATAATAAAGTAAAAAAATTAATAACAATAAATCTCCAACTCTTTTGATTTATGTCTCTGTCAGCGCCTTACATATATTGTAATTTTCCAGATTCTTTTCTTTATTATAAAACTTTAATTTACCCACTACTCGGCCAAATTTAACAACTGATATTCATAAACTTTTCTATATCGATTCTATTTTTCGAAAATAAATAAATTGTTTTCCATTGCTTCATCAGTGTAAGTTGAAGTCACTCACTTCCTTTACAACGTTTTCAAGTAAATTATTTAAAATAATTGCTAATAACTTTTTGCTCATATGATATATCTACTATCATATTTTATAAAATCATATTTCTTGTTATTATTAACAACAAATTCACTTACCAATCAAATAAATAATTACTAATATTAGCAAACTTCACAATTTGTTGTAAACTTATTTTTCATCATACCATACAATTTTTTTGTCATAAAAATTAAATTAAACGACCATTCTTTCTTATTTCCAAAGGAAAACTTGAGGATAAATGCGAAAATTTTAGAAATTGTTTCATCATTTTAAAAATGAAAATCACCATTTGATTAATAAATAAATAAATAAAATATATAAGTACGTATACATGTCATTTTTATTCTTTGAATTATGAATACAAGTACAACGATATTATTAGGTTAACCTGTAGATAAATTAAAAGTATTAAAATTAAAAGTATTGTAATTATTATTGTATGTAGATTAGGGTGTGCCAAAATGTAACTTCCGTGAGGAACCTTTTAAAATTGGAATTTTGAGTTCCGCTTTTAACAAGGGCTGTGTTTGGGCGTTTCCTGAGATATTTTGAGGTGAGACGATAAATTTGATTTTCATAGAATTCCTTAAAAGAAGTTTAGTTTGGACATTTCCGCTGAAAATTCAAAATTTGGCCGGAAGTGCCCATTGAATCTCCTGTTAAAAATTCTATGAAAATTAAATAAATCCTCTCACCCCGAAATATCTCAGGAAATGCCTTAACACATCTGCTGTTAAAAGCACAACTCAAAATTTTAATTTTCAAAGGTTCCTTATGGAAGTTATATTTTGGCACACCCTAATGTAGATTGATATGAAATTAACGAGTATTTAGAGACTGTTGCAACTGACCAGCAATTAATGTTATCATGAATTGTATATTAAAAATTATTCAACGATGATATTTTAGTTTAATAATTAAAAAATTAAAAATATCTTGGTGGATAGTATGCAGGCTGATATGACATCGGTGGGTAGTAATATGGAGGGACTTGGGGTGTTGAATACTGAGAGACCGGTGGCATAGGATACTGAGGGACCGGTGGCATAGGATACTGAGGGACCGGTGGCATAGGATACTGAGGGACTGATGGCATGGGATATTGAGCAACTGGTGGCATAGAATACTGGGGGACTGGAGGTATGGGATATTGAGAAACTAATGGCAAATGATATTGTGCATATTGAGGATAAGGGGAATATTGGGAAGAATCTTGAGAAGAGTGACGGATTGGTGGATGATTAGATAAGTAAGAAGCTGAAGCAGGTGTGGATTGACTTTTGAATTCAGAGTTAGAGCTGTTACTAGTCGTGGAAACGCTTTGCGAGATTTCTTGATGCTGAGATTCTTTGCCGTGTATTTGTTTGTATTTTTCCTCGATCTCTTCTTGCAGTTTTTTTACCGTATCAAATCTGAAAGATTCGAACAATGTTCTATTTAATTTTCTAATTCTTTTTATTGAGCGGTTGAAGTTTTTGAATTGACCCGGACAAAGATTTTGTTGCATTTTTCGGTTCTGATTTGATTCAACTCTTGGTGCGATAGGATCTGCTTGAGGTCTTTCGGGTTCTAATAGCAAGTTGTCTTGACGTGCTGGGGGCACTTGTTGCTGAACAGCAAGTACTCTTGGTGCGACAGGATCTGCTTGAGGCCTTTCGGGTTCTAAAGGCAAGTTGTCTTCACGTGCTGGAGGCACTTGTTGCTGAACAGCAAGTACTCTTGGTGCGACAGGATCTGCTTGAGGCCTTTCGGGTTCTAAAGGCAAGTTGTCTTCACGTGCTGGAGGCACTTGTTGCTGAACAGCAAGTACTCTTGGTGCGACAGGATCTGCTTGAGGCCTTTCGGGTTCTAAAGGCAATTTGTCTTCACGTGCTGGAGGCACTTGTTGCTGAACAGCAAGTACTCTCGGTGCGACAGGGTCTGCTTGAGGTCCCGCAGGAGTCACAGCTTCATGTCGACGAGTGGATCGTCGCACCGCGTTCAATTGGTGACGCCCGGTGACGGTACGTATCTGTCGTTTCCCACGACCTTAAACAATAATTTTATTTTTAATAGATAATAATTAAAATTTAAATGTTAGTAATGTTATTAATATAAAGTTTTTACCTTTTTCTCGGTTATACGGATTCATAATTTATATGGAACTCTCGAAGTTGCGTTAATTAATACACTGCAACCAAAAATTATTGTATGGAAATTATAAATGTTATTATTTTTATTTTTTATTTTCAGTGTATTATTATCATTTTATAATTAATGTTATGATAAATTTAATCATTTCGTTTAATACATCTAGCATATTTATCAAATTGATTGATTAAAAATAACAATTAGGTTATTTGTTAAAGTAACATTCAGTAGTAAAAATTTATTTTTATAATTAACACTTACCGAAAGATCAATGCAGTTATTAACTCTACTGGATCTGAATTTGTAGTTTTTATTCTAAGAAACGTGGATTCCTAAAGAAGATTGAACTAAATAGACAAAGTAACCATCAAAAGCCAAAGAAATGACTTTCTTTTATTTCTGGCTTGGGTCTGAGAAAGTTTTAACAATATGATCACCAGATGGTAGTCCAGTAGGTAGAGAAATAACAAGCGATTTTTTTTTAAATAGAAAATTCTAAATATTTTTGTATGTCTATAATTTTAATATTATGTAATTTAGGCACTAAAAACATACACTTAATTTGCCAAGCGTTTATTCGATTACTTATGCATTAAATTAGGATGATTCCTATATACTAAAATTGATGGTTGATTGAAGTTAGCTTAGTATCGAAATAACTCGAAAGTATAGACCCTGATTCAAGATTATTGATTGGTTCAAGATTAAAGCGCGCGCGTAGCGCTATTCAAATTTTTAGTAAAGTTTAAAAAGTATACCGTAAGTGACCGTGGCACAAACAGCAGAGAGAGAGAGAGAGAGACTCAAGCAGGGATGCGAGCTATTAAACGAACTATCATATCTCATACTCTGGGTGATAATTTGAATCCACTTTCATATGCTATAAATTGAATCATAAAACTTGAAGTAGCGGTGATGGAACTTTTTTCTCCTTCAATACAATCTTCGTGTCGATGTTACTAATTGGTTAGCAAAAAAACTTTCTACTTTTTTTACTTCCCGCTAAGAAAATTGCAAATTTTCAAAAATCGGGAAGTTATTGGTTTTACCCCGTTTTGAAAAAATCGAGTTTTCATCAGATCTCGACGTTTTGAGGTCCTAGGAAGCTTCCCTTTCTATTCCTGAGAGGGTGTCACTCCGTCTGTGTGTGTGTAAGTGTGTGTGTGTAAGTGTGTGTGTGTGTGTGTGTGTAAGTGTGTGTGTGTGTGTGTGTGTGTGTGTGTGTGTGTGTGTGTGTGTGTGTGTGTGTGTGTGTGTGTGTGTGTGTGTGTGTGTGTGTGTGTGTGTGTGTGTGTGTGTGTGTGTGTGTGTGTGTGTGTGTGTGTGTGTGTGTAAGTCTGTGACCCGCTTATAACTTTTGAACGGCTCGACCGAATCGAACAAAACTAGTGGCATTCCAAAGAGTTTCATTAAACTTAGATTTCCTGAAAATTTGAACTGATTCCGACCGATAAATTTTGAGAAAAATCAAAAAAACCCAAAAAATTAAGAAAAATTTTATTTTTAAATGTTGATTTTTTGGAATAACTTTTAAACGGCTTTTTCGATCAACTTTAAAATCTAATCAGCTCTTAACCTTGAAAAACCACATCGAATGCCGTTTTGAAAATCAAAATCGGTTGATTCGTGCGTGAGTTATCGTTGTCGAAAGAAAACCAATAAAAGTGTTTCTTCGGAATCACTTCGAAATTCCTGAATCGATCAATTCGAACTTAAAAGTTCTTTATGGGGCCTTATAAACCGCATCGACTGCCGCCAAGAACGTGAATGTCGGTGCATTCAGTCAAAAGTTGTTGCGATTTGAAAATTCAAAAATAGTGTTTTATTAAATCTCTATCAAACTTTTGAGCTAAAAAGCCTAGAAAAGCTATCTCTTTGAGCTCGAAGAGCTCAAAATGACGCGAAAATTCTATTTTTGAGCTCGAAGAGCTCAAAGAATGAATATTTGCAATTTTGAGTGTTTAAGTATGAAATTCGCGGGAAGTTGCAGGGATGGCCTTTAGGGTCAGCCGTTTTCCAAATTTTTGTATATTGTCTCATTCATATCATAATTCTTTATTTATTCATGTCACTCGTTTTTTTATTTTGAAATATAACTAGATCTCATCATTAATTTAAAAAGTTATTAAGCTTCAACAACGATATTTTAATAATAGTACTATCTGTTTTTAGTACCGATTTTATACTTAACAATCTATTACTGAAAAAATTTTCATATACATTTCATTGAAGGTTAAAGAAAATTGCAAACTGTTTTTCTATTAAAAATAGATATATATCTTTATACTTTAGGGTTCAATTTTACGCTAATGATTACAAATTGTAATGATTTTTCTTTTGTTTAATTTTTAATTAAGGTAAAGTACCCGGTAGTTGAACAGGTTTTAAAGTAAAACTTATTTGATCCTACTTTTAATACATAAAGATTTAATTATTAGTTCAAATTAGTGATTAGATAGATTTTGAGAAATCGTAAAAAAACTACAAAAAAATTTTTTTAAAGTGGTTTTTTTGGAATAACTTTTAAACGGCTCTACCGATCAATTTCAAAAACTAATCAGCTCTTAACATAAAAAAACCACGTTGATCGCCGCCAATCCGGTAAAAATCGGTTAATTCGTTCGTGAGTTATCGTTGACGAAAGAAATCCGAAAAAGCGTTTTTCGGAATTACTCTGAATTTTTCCACTCTGTCGATATAAACTCAAAGATTTTTATGAAGCTTAAAAAACTGCGTCGAATGCCGTCAACCGCGTGAAAATCGGTTCATTCATTCAAAAGTTATTGTGATTTGAAAATTAAAAAAATAGTATTTTATCAAACTTTTGAACTCGAAGAGCTCAAAAGCATACAGAAGCTATTTTTTGAGCTCTCCGAGCTCAAAATAATACACAAATTGTATTTAAGAGCTCGAAGAGCTCTAAAACGTCATAAGTGCAATTTCAAGCGTTTAGGTATAGAATTGGCGGGAAGTTGCAGGGATGGCCTTCAGGGTCAACCGTTTTCCTAATTTTTTTCTTAATTTTCAAAAGGAAAAAAATAGTAGCCATGGAGGTCCCTTTGTAGTTTGTTATTACAAATTTTCGGGAGAATCAAAATATGCAAGTTGCAGGTATGACCTAAAGGGTGAATTGTCTTACTAATTTTGTAATTGAAATTTTTTTAAATCTCGACTGGCTTCAAATGGCTCACTGATATCTGAAATAGTAACTATTCGTAACAATACAAGTGAAATAATAAATTTAATTTTTAATCGAGCTTTAAAGGAAGGTTTCGTCCCGATTGTGACAATTATTACAAAACATTTTGTAAATTTTTATTGTCACTTTCTACCTTAGACCTTCAGTTATAGAAATTAACATAGACAAATACGTATCTTATAACATTTAAGGACTTTTTCTTCACGACACAGAATAATCAATAAAAATATAATTACTGAGTCTACAAAATTATTCAGGATTTATAAGCATATTGAGTTTTTTTTAAACTATCTTTTCATATCAATATAGATATTTTTTCCTCTAGTCTACAAAAAAATAACAACTCAAAAGCTCATTTTTTACGTAACTTTTGTAATTATACTCAATAAAAAATTTGTACTGTGAATATATTACGTAGAAGATTAATTCCTCAAGTAAATTTTATAAGTGTATACAGTTTTCATGCGTATATAATACACGTATTTGAACGACTCGTTCAATTTTTCCTCTAACACGGTATTTAGGACTCATCAGTAAGGCTATTACGTGTTAATTAATTAAAACGTGTTGTAGGAATGTAATTTCTTGATTAGAAAATATTATCATGGATATCTTTGCCGTAAAAATTTAATTGAAAAATTAATAAAATTAAGATATATTATTATATAACTGTATAATACGAATGGCAATTGTTAATTTCCATTGCTTATTATAAGGCTCAATTATGGGAAGCACAAGGAAACTGTAATAATTTTTGTGACGTATTATGTCATAAAAATGCTTTCTCATTTCTATTTTATCTTGAGAATATTTTAAGGTACAAGGATCATCACCCAATGCAATAGATGTGGCAAATGCTGCAGCATATACCCCACACGTACTATTATCAGGCTGTTGAGTTACCAATTTAAAAATTACTTTATTCTCTCTTAATTGTTGTGGATATCGGACTTGCAGATATTTCTTTTCGAGACCAGACAATTTGTCAAAGCTACTTCTGTTCAAGCTATCATAAATAGCAACATAGTGTCCATCAAAGTACAAACAACTCCAATGTTCGAAATTCTTTTCTCCACCAATGATCACTAAATCATTGCTTGAAGTTGATAGTTTCAAAGGGTTCACAGCAGTTACTGGTAAATCAGTCGTGAAATTTTTCTCTTCTAACAACAATAAAAATCGAGAAATAGAAAGGTCATCCAAATAACTTTTATCATTTAGAATATTATCTGCAAAATCTTCAATTGGTCGGTTTACTACTAAAGCCCGATAAGTATTGAGAGTCTCTTCATCGTAATCACTAATTGATGAATTTACAGAACCATTTTGAGCATCATTCGGTTGTTTTGCTTTTTTGTTAATTTAACAGCATCTTTTTGACTCTTTTTGCCCTAGCTTCAATAGTAAATGCAGCTTCACGGATAGGCATACTTCGTACTAATCTGCTGTCAACAATTTCATCAATTAAAGCTGAATAGTAAAATCTATTCAACTTATTCTTAATTTTATTCTCCCAAAATCATCATCTTTACTAACTAATTCAGAGAAATTTTTAAATGATTTGGTGTGAAAACAGCAAAATAACAAAATTGTCTGTTAGTTACATGAAGCTGACCTTGGATTATGTAATAAATCGGATGATTTTTGTTGATTTTGTTGGCAGCTTTTTTATCGAATAAATTATTCATATTTCGATTACTTTTCAATGCCGTTTCAACGTCAATTTGCTCATCATCAGATAGATTAACAACAATAACTATCGAATCATCATTAACAAGTCCGTCAGGCCTTGCGCATAAATAGAAACTTTCTACATCATCAGAAACAAATATACCACACCGTTCAATTTTATGACTGATCTGGGATTCTAATAATTGGAGAGCTTTCACTCTATGATTTTCCATAGATAGCAATACATCGTCATCATACATAACAGGATTATATATATCATTGATGACTGGTATGCATGAAGTCGTTTCCAACATACGGCAAATTTTTCCAAACATGTAAGAAGGAATCATGTCTTGTTCATAACCGTGTGGTACTCCGAATGGATGATTTCTTGTTTCAGCTTCAAGAATATTTCGATTTCTTTGACGTTCACGGAGCTTGTCATGATGATCTTCTTTGTATTGCTGATAGTTAACAGGGTCCGTTTCGCAAAGATCAGGCTGAGCTGCATTGGAACCATAATCTTTATCAGGACCATGATACGTTCGCCTATTTTTTTCTGTTGTTTGTTAATTTCACGACACTTTGTATTTATTAGCCTCTGAGAATTTCGTTCTTTTTCTAGTTTTACGATTCTTTCAGGAACACTTTTTTGGCAAATTTATAGAATGTTGACAAGTGAGCACCGGAAGTAATTTGGTCAAGAGTGCCCATGTGAACTCTGTCATGAAATTCATCGGCACCACCGTATTGAATTCTTTTACCAGAGAGGTATTTCGCTAATACTCCATGATATTGCTCAATTTTATTGGTATTTAGAAAATGTAATAAATGCATGGCGTTTTGACTCAAATCAGTAATGATGATTTTTCAATACGCGAATATAAACCATATTCTTTTATTTTAGGTAAATGATTTGATTTAGATTTATCACACGACCATTCAGTAGGACACTGAGCATGGTCGCCAAAAACATGTAAAGGAGCAAGTAGTATATTTTTTCGCAATACTTCTGTATTTTCTTCGAAAATTTTCTCTTTTCTGTTTTTGAAAGACTTTCAGATTCAAAATCTTTTCTTAAACGCTCAATATCCGCTGTAATTGTTCTACGAATTTTTAATCCACTGTATTTAATTATATTGCGTACAGCAGCAGGAACTCGTCGATTTGGAACTCGAGCTTTTGCGGCTTCTCTAATTTTTGTTCCTACGGAACGAAATATATGAAAAGAACACTTGATTCTCTCTACTTCAATATTATACTTCTCATAAGGCTTCGATTCCTTAATTATTTTTAACGTAGAACTATCATCATCAGAAACCATTACAGCATAAATTATTCCATGAAGTTTTAAACTACGATTGAATAATATACCTGTCGCATGTGGTTCCATGCTTGAGGAGCTTTTCTTTCTATCGTAATTCATGAAGCATTTATGAGCTGGCGGCTCACAATTACGTTTTTGATGGACACGGCAAGTATAACAATATTTATTAACTACTTCGACATCAATAACTTTCTGAGTAGCACAACCAATAACTGCAACTGAAGCTCCAAGTGAATCGTGTCTGCCTCCTCTATAACTTCGTTTATCGTAGAAGCCATCAGTTATGACTTTTATTAGAGGAATACCATCGGAGGTAACATCACCATTTTTAATGGCAATTTCGGCTTCTTCTAAGGCATTTTTATGCATTTCTTCAGCAAGAACGTTTCGAAGAGGTTCAACTAGTTTTTTTCGATGTTTTTCATAAGTTTTATTTGTAATGTACGGTATATCAAACACAGCCAAAATAGTCTGAAATACTGCGAAAGAACTTGCAGAACCAATAACGCTTATGGCGGCAGTTTCATTGATATCGAATTTATTTTCTTGTTTTACTGAATTTGTCCAAAATGTATCAATCATTTTACATTCGAGACACTTCCAGTACAATAAAGTATTTAAGCCGACATCTAACTTTCTAAAACAATGGAAGTTTTCCCCTTGTCTAGCACAATTAGGTAGATGATTCTTAGAATTACCTAACTTTGTAAACTCTTTTATAAAATGAGCGAGTTCAACTATTCGACAACCGCTTATAATAGACTCAATGTCTGTTGGTTTTTCGGAAGATGATGCTTCAGTATTATTTTGGACATCGTTATGGGGATCACAATTTTGCAATTGGGATGATGAATTTTCTGGAGACTTTTCAGATTCTTGTTCCGAATCATTATCATCAGAATTTGATTCAATATCAGATAAATTATCAAAATTGGAAACGCTGGATGAAAAAGAATATTCAGAAAATTCATCATCATTGGCTTTGTCATGCACAAATTTATCAGAAGGTGTAAACTCAGAATCACTTGATATCTCTGATTGTTCGGAGTCTTCATGATCATTAATATTAATCCCAGATATGCTACTCTCGGAGTTATCTAGACTACCTCGATCGGGACTATTCCCTCTTTCTGATTGCTTAGAATTGGTACCAACTACAGGTGATACAGTTAAGCTACTTTCACTTTGTTTATGACTATGAGAAACTGTATTTCTATCATGAAAGAAATCAAGTTCGGATTCATCAAGATCCGTAGATTCTTGACTATTCCTTTTTCTGATTGCTCAGAATAAACTTGATGATTATCATTAACTATATTAAGATTACTAGAACTACTATTAGTCAAATTGCATGCATTTGAAGTTTTGTCGCTTTTATGGACTAATTCAAGTTCGAATTCATCAACACCCGTAGGTTCTTGACTACTCCTGTTTTCTGATTGCTCAGAATATACTTGATTATCATTAGCGATACTAATATTATTCAAATTATTTTGATTTTTAATGCATGCATGTGTAACTTTATTGCTTTTATCAAATAAAACAAGTTCGGATGCATCAAGACCCGTAGGTTCTTGACTATTCCTTTTTCTGATTGCTCAGAATAAACTTGATGATTATCATTAACTATATTAAGATTACTAGAACTACTATTAGTCAAATTGCATGCATTTGAAGTTTTGTCGCTTTTATGGACTAATTCAAGTTCGAATTCATCAACACCCGTAGGTTCTTGACTACTCCTGTTTTCTGATTGCTCAGAATATACTTGATTATCATTAGCGAAACTAATATTATTCAAATTATTTTGATTTTTAATGCATGCATGTGTAACTTTATTGCTTTTATCACATAAAACAAGTTCGGATGCATCAAGACCCGTAGGTTCTTGACTATTCCTTTTTCTGATTTCTCAGAATATACTTGGCTTGAGTTACACACAAAACTCGCCGGTTCACGAGTTACTGTTTGATTAAGATTATTACTATTACCTAAATTAATGAAATGATTATTATAAAAAGGAATGTTACTTTCTGTCATATCCATTTCCTCCTGTTCTTCCTGTTCTTCACAATGATCATCTACTCCATCCAGATCCAGAAGATAGTATTCTTCGATAACTTCTTCTGCTTCGTCTGCTTCTACTGTTGAATTCGATGCGACTATCAATTCTTCACGTCTCCTTTTCCGGCTGTTGAGCAATGAAAACATAAATATATTGTTGAAATGACAAAACTGCAGAACTTCAAAAAAATATCTACAAAGCAATGTTTTAAAACAAGAAAACGGCTTAAATATAAGTGGGTCATTCCATGTTAAATCGATAAATAGTTGAAATCGACTCCTTTCGATTTGGAAAAATTTTGATCTGAAGTTTTCTTTTATCATATAACGAAGTTCTACCAAAAAAAAATAAAAATTTTTTTTTTTTGCAACTTTAAATAAGGTAAAGTTGTGTAGATACAGAGTATTGTAATTTTCAGCATTAACAATTAAGTGCATGAGGCGGAAATATTAAATAATAAATTATTTTCAATTTTTCTTTACTTTTTGGATATACTCTCAAAGTCAGGGTTATGTATCTACATAATTTAACTTAATTTAAAAGTTGCAGAAAACAAAAAAAAAATTTTTTTTTTTAATTAAAAAATTCATATTTAAAAAAAAAACCTTCTAAAAATTATAGGATCTTTTAAGAACGGTACAAGGTATCATACAAAAAAAATTGAGCCAAAATTTCAAGTTCGATCATCATTTTTGACGATTTTCAAGAATTCAAAATTTGACAAATTTGGTATTTTCCAAAATATTTTTTTAGGTAGATTTCATTGAAATCTATCCATTGCATTGGTCTCATGTCAAAATTAAGTCGAAATTTTGCCATAATAGAATCTAAGTAGTCGAGTAAGGCTCAAAAATAGTATTGGTTCAAAACTTTAAATAAATATATATATATATATATATATATATATATATATATATATATATATATATATATATATATATATATATATATATATATATATATGGGGTATCGACCACTTTTAAATCTGACCCATTTAGATTTAGATTAAACTTTTCTATTCGTTTCTACTCTTCGAAATTTTATAGAATTCTTTCAAATTTTTTTATCCAACCCAAAAAAAAGTATGAATTAAAAAAAATGGTTTTTTTACTTTCAAATAGCCATAACTTTTTTAGACATTGACCTTTGAGTACCTTTTTTTTTGAAATTTTTGTTATTGAATAAAAGTTATGAAAAAATTCACAAAACAAATTAAATATAATCAATTCTATAAAATGATCGACTCTTTTGAGCAAAATCGTTATTTTTTCAAAGTTAGTCAGTTTATTTTTTATTTTTATTTCTCAAAAAAAACTTCAATCAATTTGATAACTATTCCCGCTCATCCCGGACAGAATCGATTTTTTTATATTTTTTTTTTTTATTTAATTGGAAAAAAAAATTTGTTTAATTTAGAAAATTTGATAATTTTTTTCATATATATATATATATATATATATATATATATATATATATATATATATATATATATATATATATATATATATTTGTTAATTCCACGACACTTTGTATTTATTAGCCTCTAAGAATTTCGTTCTTTATCGAGTTTTGCAATTCAAGTTGCAGGGATGGTCTCAACTGTTTTCCTAATGTTTTTTTTATTTTTATCTTCATTGAGTTTGGTGAATCGCATAATTTTTATATTTTGAACAGTTGAAATTTCATTTAGTGGCATAATGATAAAAAAAAAAAAAAAAAAAAAAACATTTTAAGAAAAAATTTTTTTTAACAAATTTCAAAAATTCAAATTTTTGAAGAAACAAAAAACACAGTTCCAAAAATTTCAGGATGTTTTAAGATTGGTACAAGGTAGTATACAAAAAAATTTTAGTAAAAAATTTATTATCGACCGTAATTTTTGACGATTTTTAAAAATTCAAAATTTGACAAATTTGGAATTTTTTAACATTTTTTCCCAAAATACTTTCTTTTCAATAGCTCCGAATGTCCTCTTTCAAACAAACGAAAGACCATTCCTGTATCTATACTAGCGTCCGAGATATTACAAAAACAAAATTTAAAAACTGGAAAAATGACCCATATGCTGGCTCTGAAGTCACGCGAGAAGAAAGACAAATGTACAACCCGGGAAAAAATGATCAGACCTGATCAGACATGAACAGGCATGAGTCTTCAGCCCTGATCAGACATGAAAAATGACCATGCCTGATCAGGCATGAATTGACCTGATCAGGCCTGATCAGACATGGTCAGGTCTGAAAACCCATTACTATTTTTAATTAATTATTTTGCTTAATTTTATGGTTGTAGTACTTGATAGAGTCGTACGCAATTCTCTATAATAAAATAAAATAAAAAAAAAAATAATTACATATTATTGTAAGGATGTAACACCAGCGGTCAACCATCCAACTACCAACCATGCTCAATGCTGTTTAACTCTGGTGTTATCCGTTTGCCTTGAATTTCCCGCCTGCTGTGCTGCTATATTAGATGTAACAATTCTATGAAGTACATAGAGTATCGAATAAGTTTATGATAAATATAATGTTAAAATTGGTTTTATAATATATTTTGATAGTCCTAATTTATTTATGTAACCGAATCTCATTATAATATCACATTTATTTAAATAATATAATAAGTAATGATTTTCATATTAGGCAGGAGCAGAGCAGACCATAACATCCCATAGAAAATGTAATAAATTTTTTATTTCAAAATTATTTAAATAAACGTAATGTTAAAAATAATTTTGCACTTTTTGTGATGACCAAAAATTTTTTTCGTCAAAGAAAAATTTTTATCATATCTCTGACTATAGTCAGAGAGGAACAGTCATAAACAGGCATGGTCAGACATGAATAGACATGAACAGGTATGAACAGGCCTGAGCGTATTTAACACTTCAGACATGAACAGGCATGGACAGGTCTGATCAGGCATGGAGAGGTCTGATCAGGCATGGACAGGCCTGAACGTATTTAACACTTTAGACATGAACAGACATGAGCAGGCATGGATAGGTCTGGTCAGGCATGGACAGGCCTGATCAGGCCTGAGCGTATTTAGTACTCCAGATATGAGCAGGCATGAACAGAACTGATCAGGCATGATCATGTATAACTTCAGGCCTGGTCATACATGAACAGGCATGATCAGGTCTAATTTCAGGCCTGATCATACATGAACAGGCATGGTCAGGTCTGATCATTTTTTCCCGGGAAGCCAACACTTGGGCCGATCGTGCCTCTATCGCTTGCTACGCGTTCTCGCTCGCTCTCTCAGGCTCAGGCGGAAATTCCTATTTTTGCTTTTTATTTTTAATAAATATTTGTCAACAGTTAACAAATATTTGTTAAGTGTTGACAAATATTTATTAACATTTAATAAATCATACTCAATAAATAATTTATTGACTGTTAATAAAAATTTTCTAAATCCTATGATGTTAAAAAATCATTTATTAACAGTCAATAAAGCTTATTTAATATAAACAAATCATTGTATCAGTGCGTCAAATAACATATTAAAAATAAATGTACTTACGTTTGTCGACAAGCAAATCTTTTTGATTTCGGTTTTGTTTTCTTTCGTTTACGAGAACGAATGTTTTGAACACAATGATTAACATCGCAATTCTCGATGTTATCATTATCACTTTTTTCATTCACCATGATTTTACTTATATCAAATTAAATTTTCACAAATGGATAATTTTATTTATATGCAGCAATATATGTTTTGAAAGACACACACTTAGTTGTAATTAAGTAATTATCTGTGAATAACTACTTTGTAAAAAGTCAAGCGCTGACTCGTAGGATTTTATGTTTATTATACCACTACAAACATATGTAAATGGAACTATACATATATGTATATATGTATTTATTATATCGGGAAATTAGTAGCGCTTCGATGGCGCAATATTATAACAATAGTAACAAAAATATATGTTGTAACAATGGCGGCAATTTTCAAAGATGAAAAACAATGTTGGTATGAATAAAATAATATTGCAGCTAATAACTCGAGGAAAAAACCCATTACGAAAAAAGATCGTAAAACCGTGTAATTTTTCACACTTGCGTTTTCTAAAAATATTGGTATTGAAAATCTATTAATTTAAAGAAAATTTGAAAAACTGTCATGTGATTGTTAACATATGTGATAAAGATTAATTTATGGTATATTAATTTTTATAAATTATTCTATGTAATCATAAAGATTTTGTTATATTTTTTGTGTACCTTCAAAATAAACAAATTATATTGAGCGCTCAATTCACTGTCGTCAAGCCACTAAACCATAGAAGAGTTTTATTTTTTTACTATTTTGTTCTTTATATTTTATTTTAATTTATTTTAATGACATAAAATTTATAAGTCACTTCTGACTTTTTAATGTTTTCTAACTACGAAGTTTGTTTTAAAAAATTGTTTAAGAAAAATTGCATTTTTTATTTTTTTAAATTTCTACATGTCAATTTTTTTTCTAACTTGTTTTGTAATAATTTAATTGTTACAAAAATTGTTAAAATTATCAAATATCTGCTAAATTAATTTTGATTTTATATATAATCGATAGTGAAAAAATATTCCTTTTGGTGTTTAATATGGTCGAAATCAGAACTACTCGTTGTATTAGACCTATCGACTCTTCGACTGATCGATTACGTGAATATTCATTTGTGTACAGTAGTATCGATTGTGAACAATCGAATGTAATCAGCTGACAGGCTGACAGACCTAATAATTGTTTTTAAAAGAAGAACACATATCTAAACTAAATGTTTATTATTTAAAAGATTAAAATGATAAATTTCATTTAAAAATATTTTATTGAACATGATGGTAAGTGATCAATAAATTTTCAGTTGCGTATTTTATACATATTTCATCTTCTGAGTTAACCTGAAAAATAACTGTGTTTATTTTTATTTCTCTACTTCAAATAATTGTACATCAATGATTCTACCTACAATAATTAATTAATTAAAAAAGAAATTTTATGTCAATTCTAAAAACACTATTGAAACTAAGCTTTGGTAATACTTTTATAAATTTCAGTTATTGAAATAGAAAAAATTTTTACGGTTTTCTTTATTTATCACAACTAAAAAAATTAACAGTAAAATTATTATACAACGCATAATTTAGTGCAGTTCTTTAATATCAATTATAACTTGGAACTAAATAGGTTAATAAATATAATTTGTACATATGAAATTTTTAATTCATTTAATTTAATGTTACAGCTTTGCCAACAAAAAAATTTTCACGTTAAAATGTGTGACTTGTACATGATTCCCAAGGATGAAGACTCTAGTTCTGATCCCGAAACCAAGAGAGCTTCTGGTATCACTGCTATTTAGGTGGCGAGAAACCCTTTCGCTGTTTTAGATCGAGGATATTCACTAGTGATAAAAATTAAAAAAAAAAGTGACGAAAAAGATCCAGATTCTCAACTGCGATGAAATATTCAACGCTGCAACTGGCATGCTGTTGCTTGTTGGCTCAGACCAGGTCATAATGTTCGACGTGTAGCAGAAACGCCAGCTCACGGAGGTCAAAATCTCCAAATGTCGATACGTAGTATGGTCTCAGCTCAATTCTTGAGAACACAAGAGTCAATTCCGGAGCCTAGCACGACTCGGGAGTTTTTATTTACACGACGAGCAACCATATTAAGTACGCGATTAACTCTGGCGTTTACGGAATCATCCGAACGCTGGACTTGCCGATTTATGTAACGCGTGTCAAGGGTAACCAAGTCTACTGTTTAGACCGAGAATGTAGATCCAGAATCCTAAAAATCGACCCTACTGAGCATCTTTAAGCTTCCTTTAATTAATAGGGAGTATAAGGAAGCCTTGCAGATAGTAAGAACTGCTAATTTAGTTGGAGAATCCATTATAGCATACTTACACCAAAAAGGCTACCCAGAAGTGGCACTTCACTTTGTAAAGATAAAGCCGTTAGATCTCTAGATCAAAAATCTTGCTGGAAGAGTCTTGCTCAAGCTGCTTTGTTGCAAAGCAACCATCAGGTCGTCGAAATGAGTTACCAGCGGACAATGAACTTTGAGAAGATTTCGTTTCTCTACTTGTCCACTGATAACTTGTCATTGTTGACCGTTTTCAAGAGATTCTTCGAAGGCGCGATGTCACGAGGAAAGAATCAAGTCGATACTTTGCTGCTCCTACGAAAGGAGTCCCTCCGTCTCATCACTGGACGAACAATTCTCAGCTAGCCGTAGACCACATCCTCGTCGGTTCCTTCGAGACTGCTTGCTGTCATCTTCATAACCAAATTGGTGTTACTGAGTTTCTAGCTTACCAAGCTCATTTCCTCAATACTTTCGCTAGATCCAGGACTAGTTACGCTTATCTGTCGAATATTCTTTTGCTGAATGGATTCCCACTGCGTAACTAGAAGACTGCTATGTCTAAAACTGGGCTCCCTGCTGCTGATCTTCAATTGACGGAGTTGATCCAACGCTTGCACGGCTGCTACCAGATGACAACCGGCGATAAATTTACAGAAGCTATTGAAAAATTGCAGGCTATCCTCCTGAGCGTTCCTTTGTTGGTTTTTGACCCTAGAGAGGACATTGCTGAGGCTCAGCAACTGATACAAATTTGCCGTGAGTACATTCTCAGTCGGAAAATGAAGAGCAGGCATAAAAATACTCCTAAAGCAACACTCGCCGCGCAAAAACGAGCCTGCGAGATTGCTGCGTACTTCAGCCAGTCCATCAAATCTTTACCTTAAGAACAGCTGTTAATTCATTCTCTAAGCTAAAGAATTATAAAACCACTGCTTCGTTCGCCAGACGGCTCCTCGAATTAGGACCAAGAGCTGAAGTTACTGACCAAGTCCAAAAGATTCTTCAGGGCTGTGACAAGAATCCAGTAGACGAACACCAACTTCTGTATGACGAGCAAAATCCGTTCTCGTTATTTGCTTGAACTGACACGCCAAGGCATCTACTCGCTTGATGACGTTTACATTAGCAAAGTCAAATAACTGTGCAAGCATTAGTCTATATCATTAGTAATATATCAAATTTTTTTGATATTCAAAATATATGAGTTGAATACTCATGACTGCTAGTTAATCATAAAAATTTGCGAAGAATTCAACATCGTTAAAAAATTTACGAACATTAAAATTCCTCATGAAATGTTTTCATCAGAAAATGAGTACGTTTATTTCTTAAAGTAATCATGAATATTGAAAGGAAATAACTTTAATTTTTTTTTCCAGGATAGAAAATGGAAACATGCCTATGGACACTTGTAGGTCCTTAAATCTTTTCTAAATAATATTCATTGGCACTGGTGACCGGCATTAAAATATTCCCGGTTTAGCATGATAATTTAACACAAAATAATAAGGTAAATATAATTAAGTTTTTATAATTAAAAATTATTCATGATCATGGTACAAGTACTTAACGTACAAAAAGAACTTATTACATTTTGAAACGTAATTTTTGCGAGTAGAAAAATTTTTATTCTAAGTTAAACTGAAATTAACAAATAAATGATACTTACATGAATATATTAATTTTTCAATTCTATTGCATGTAGTTACTCGATGAACTGGCGCAAAACATAATAAATTATGATGCGATACGTCATAAAGATGAATAAAAATAAAGTTTAATTTTGTCAAAAACCATTTATTTACTGGAAAATAAAGTTTGTAAGTAATAACAAGAAAATTTTCATAATATTTTTACTTAGTTTGTTAATCAACACAAAAAAGCATTAATTAGAGAGAAATTTTCAACACAGAAAATTATTTTTAAGAAAAATTGTTGAGCCAAAATATCTCAACTTAAGTAAATTTAATTTTGTTTTATAATTTTTCTCTCTTTCATTCAAGACGATAAATCTTCAAAAAAATTTCTGGTTAAAAAATATTTTACTTCAATCGGTTATTTCAAGTGAAAACTTCAACTATCAATCTTCTAACTCAATAAATTTAAAACATAAAAAAGTATTTTGTATAGCTTCGATGTTCTCAATCTGATATATAGTAAATAGTCTAATCGAGAAGTTAATTTCCTGCGAAAAATAGTTACAAGTCTCCTAAAAATATGGTGAATGTCTTAGACGATTCGGAATGACTTCCACAAAAAGACGTTTTTAGATTTTTGTGGAAAAAAAAATAACAATGGCTATTGACAAAAAACTGTTAAAAAATTAGAATTCTAGTGTAATCTAGACACTTCAAACAATATCATTCCGCGGTAATAAAACTTGTATCACTATTTTTTTTTTTAAGAAGTTATTCAATTGTTAATTAACGATTTTTTTACGGGTTTGTGTTGTCATAAAAGGCGGTATAAAAGTTTAAATAATTAATCTATAAATTTTTTGTTTCTTGGAGCCCTTTTTATAAACATGCTCAACAAGATGGTGTTATAAATGTTTATAAAATATTTTTATTTCATTAATTATTAATTTTTGCAGTAACAAAAAAATTAAAAATTTAAATTATGCATGTTAAATAATTTTACCGCCTTTTATGGCAACACAAACTCGTAAAAAAATTGTTTATCAACAATTGAATAATTTTTTAAAAAATGGTGTTACAACTTTAAATACGGCGGAATTTTATTGTTTGAAGTGTTTAGATGACACCAGAATTAAAAAAAATTTTTAATTCATATTTAATTGCATAAAAAAGTTATTTAAAAACTACGCTTACTACAGTGGCGGCGCGCGCATTCCAAAACTGCCGCGCGGAAGCCGATTTTCAACGCTAAATCAAAATTATAAATAATAGAGCTACAATTGCGGAAATTTCCTGCTCTTTTAGAAACTTTTTTAATATTTGAGCTATCACTTATACTTTTTGAGTTTTTGCCAAAAAGCTGGATGACTAACTTTTTATCGGATTTTTGTTAATAACAATTGTAATTATCTGTTCTAGAAAAAATCCAAAATAGTCTTTTTTTAAATGCCATTCCGGATCGTTTAAGCCATCAACCATATTTTTAAGAGACTTGTAACTATTTTTCACAGGAAATCAACTTCTCGACTAGACTACAAGCAACGATGGAAAGAAAACTGTATTTATGATTAAAATCTATCTTCAAAAATTTTCAATATTTTTTTTAAATAAAGTAGATAAGTATACGAAAGGATATCTTCTAAAATTAGTTAATGGTATTAACTGTATAGGGACTTGAAAAAATGTAGAAAAAAAATTTTTATTTGCCCTCAGATATTATAACATTTTTTATTCGTTTACTTGATTCTGTCTGTGATGAGAAAATTTACAGTTGTGTTACTAATTGTAACTTTGCGAATTGAGTAAAAATGCTAATGACTAACAGTGCAAAAATTTCTTGCTCAGCTTCTTGTCATTATCACTTGTTCTAAAAACTACAGCTGTTTTTACATTTAAGTTCATGTAGTTTTTTTAATATCTGTCATTAAAATTATTTCTCAAACACAATTACTGATTTTTTAGAGTATTAATCCACATATTTATTTCTTTACATTATAGATTCCACAGGATGATTGAAGAAATGGAATAGACAAGGTAAACGTTTGTTTTACTAATTATAAAACGTAAAATATACAAAACTATTAATAATTAAATGACAATTTTAGATTGAATTACCACCAAAATCTGGTTTTTTACATGACTCAAGGTTTTTTTCTTAATATTCAACAAGAGGCTGGAAACGATTGGACTAAAATCGTGTTGGAAAGTATCAATGAAGTTTACGGATTTATAATAAAAAACTTCTCAACTCGTGGACGATATTCAACTAGTCGGCCAAAAATTCATGTCAAGTTATTTAAGAGCTTTGATTAAATTAAATAAAAAATTAATATTTTGTTAGATGCAAGTAGTGTATTAACAGTCTACTCGTACTAAACTAATTTCTTATGAAATTCACTAGTAGCAAGGTTTCTTGTAAAAAAAAAAAATTTTTTTACAAAATTAAGAAGCTGGAATTTATTACCGTGGTGACTTCGCATAGTGATTTCGCATAGTATTTTTATAGAACTGTAGCAGCTATAACTACTTGTAGCGAACTTATAAATGTACGCTAAATTAAATCTTGAAATAATGAACATAATAAAAAAATAGATATGTTTAGATTGTTGTATTGTTATATGTAAGCCAAAAGATTTTGAGAAATCTCAAAAAAAAAAAAAAATTGAAAGAGATAATTGTTAGAGCTCAAAAAACCACGTCGATCACTGCTAAGTACGTGGAAATTGGTTGATTGGTTCATGAGTTATCGTTGTTGAAAAAATTCGGAATAAGTTAATTTATTTTAATTTCTCCAAAATTTTCAATCTAATAAATTCATATTCAGTAGTAAATTATAGAATTTAAAAACTTTGTCTAATGTTGCGAACTGCGTAAAAATCGATTTATCCATCCAAGAATAATTGCAGTTTGAAAATTTTATGAATAGTGTTTTATTAAACTTCTGTCAGACTTCTGAGCTCGAAGAGCTCAAAGACGTCATAAGTACAATTTTAAGCACCTAGGTATGGAATTAACGGGAAGTTACCGGGATAGCCTTCAGGGTTTTCATAATTTTTTTACTCTACTTGTTTTTACGGCGCATTTAAGATGAAAAAATGTCATAATAGGAAAAAAAAGATTTCGATATCTTCTTTGTCTTCAAAAGTTGGAAAAAAATTTTGGCTCTCCTGTTTTTGGATTAAATTTCTATTTTATCTTTTTTTGATGTTTTTGATATATATATTTTTTTGAAAAGTACATAAAAAAACGAACAATTAAAAAAAAATTTTAATATCTCAATTTTTTAAAAAATTTATAAATTTTTTTGAAAATTTTTAAAACTGTGAAAATCAACCTTTTTTTTTTAATTGTTCATTTTTTTATGTATCAAAAAAATATATGCCAATAAAATCAAATGGAAGTTTTGTTTAAAAAATTAAAATTGAAATGGTGGACCCCATTTGTAAATAATTACCATAATTTTTTCCAATTTATTAACGAGTGTCGAATAAAAAAACTGGGATAATTTTTATTCTCAATTGGCCTTTATTTTGCCATCTAACGACGATAGTTTCAACTATATAATTTACTTGTGGTGTCATCTGGTAGCTAGATTAAAATTGAGAAAATTCAAATTTTTGTTGTCATTTCAGTCACAATCCTAACCTTCAAGCATTTTACACGCGAGTTTAAAATTCTAAGTAATAAGTAATTAAAATTAAAATGTAAAAGAAGGCAAACGTACATTAATTATCAAGGTTGATGTACCTTCCAAGTTTCTTGATAAATTTTTTGTAAAAAAGTTTATTAATGGTTTCGGAGGGTAGGTGCACTTTGCGCGAGAAAATTTGAATTTTTTGCAAATGGCGTCTATCCTACATGTTCTTAAGCTACAGTTTAGTTTCCACGTAAAGCTAAAGGTATATTTTCATGATAATTAAGCTCCGTTTCCAAGATTTGGCGGTCGTAATGAAAATATAAAATTTTTATGAAAGTTTTATATCTAGTAGTTGTTTTTAAATAACGCGATGGACATATAAATATTTCATTAATTTTTTATAAAAAAATTACAAATAATTGTCAAAACAGTAATTAAAATTAAGGTAATAAAATGTTTAACATTTAATTTGTTCACACAACTTTTTTTAAAGAGGTCCTTTCAACATCAATCTTAAATAAAAAATATTAGATTATGCATAAAATTTATTTTTATCTAATAATTAAAGTCCTTAGTGAAGTTAACTTCATTCTTCACGGTGCAAATTTTTGAAAAAAAATTTCTAAAAATGTTACACAGAAGAAAGGTTCACTTGAGTTAAGAAAATATTTTTCTTCTTAATTATTTTCTTGAGCGAAAAAAAAATTTTTTTTTTCCAAGAAATTTCCTTTATTGAACAAAATTAATTCTCTTGCTTTAAGAAATATGTATCTTGATCCAAGAAAATTTATATAAGTCAAGAAAATCTTTTTGTTTTGAGAAAATTTATTTTCTTAACTTAAGCCTCTTGCTCCAAAAAATTAAATATCTGGATGGAAGTAAATTTTCATTAATATTTTTATTGAATAACGTGTCAAATAGGAAGATAAAATAATATTGAATCATTTTTCTTCATTCAATATGTATAATTGCACGCTAAAATAGTATAAAATGGATATCAAATATTCAAGAGAAAATTTTCTCAAGGTGAGTAGATTTTTTTCTTAGATGAAATAGGAGACGCTACTTCCCTAAAGTCTATAAAAATTTTGATCAAATCAAGAGTAGAGTTTCAAAGGAGTATCTTTTCATTTTTAATTAATCGAGACAAAAAACTGGTTATCTCTAATTATAAATATTTTTATTAAACTTTTTTAATTTAGCTATGAAGTGCTATCGGTTATGAAGCTACAATTCGATTCTCATTTAGAAATATTTAGAATGTTCGAAGTAATTAACATTAATATTTAAAAGTTAAAAAAACTGCTCTTTTAAAATATGAAAAGCTACCCTTCTGAAAATCAGCTCCTTAAGTTCAAAAATTTATTGTATCAAGTATTTACGATAATTTGAATGAAGAAATAATTACTTCGACCAAGAATAGAATTTCAAGAAAAATTTTTACTTCGACCACCATAACTTCGGTCTTCCTTCAGGCACCCGAAAATTTTCTTGAGCCAAGAATTTTGTTCTCCAGTTAAGAATTTTTCTTTCTGTGTAGTATTTTTTCCGAGTCTTCCGAGAAAGTCAGACCTTAAAAACTTTCTCGAATTATGGCATTAACTACCGATTAGATGGAGTAAAAAAGAACTCAAAATAAGGTTTTCCAAATATTCACGTTTCATTTTTTGCAATAAAATATATAGATTGCCGTGGAATTTATGGAGAAATTAAAATAATAAAATCACAGAAAATTTTTAAGTAATCTCCGTTTGAATGGCGTCAGAACATTTGGCAACGTTGCGTAGCGCGCGAGCTTCAGACCGTTGAATAAATTCAAACTAAGTTTTAACGCACTTATGTTTTTCATACATCCTTATCAGTTAATTTATTGTTAACAAATTTTCATATTTCATAATTGAAAAATAAAACAATAATTAAAAAATACTAGCATTCTTGCCATGAGCCATTAGAATGTTATGGTTTTATGACTAAACATTTTTAATTAATTTATTCATTTACACTGATTGCAAAAGCTTAAACGTAATTGAAGTTGTATTGTACAAATGAAAATGTAAACAACCAAAATATAGCGTTGCCAACCCGTGTAAAAAAAAATTGTCCCAAAAATGTCCCAAGCTTGGGACATCCAAACGTGACACAATTTGGGACATTTTTAGGACAATTTTTTTTTACATGGGAAATCACGGACAGGTTACTAATAGCTGATTTACAAGAGTCAAATTAATTTTTGTATTTAACGATTTTTTTTTTCATTTTAAGAATTTCACCGACTAATGCCTCATATACTATTTATTTTTTAATTTTAGGAATTTTTATGGATTTTTTTAATTTTAATTTATCGAGTATTTTGACTACTACAGTTGTTGTGACTCAACTGGAGCAAATGACTTCCTTAATAATTTTTTTTAAGATGTTAGTAGAAAAATTTATTTGAAATAAAAAGATGTACCATAATAAAATTAACATTTTGTCGATAAAAATTTTTTTTTTTTCTAATTACAATTTAGTTACACAAATTCGAAACATCGAATCATAAAATTAAAATGAACATAAATTGCTTCTCACTCCAGTAAAAAAGAACACATCTTATTAATATTATTATTAAATATTTTCAATAAATCGGAAAATATTAAATGACATTTAAGGTATTATTATTTAATCTTTTATCATTCCTATTTCATTCCGAACAAAATGTTTCAATACTTTTGAATTATGAATTTGTTCTATTGTTTCTGAGAACGATATACTAGCTTTATTATCGACGAGAAATTCCAAGGCTCTTGCATTAAATCGAAGCAAATCATATTTATCAGTATCTACTAAAATTTCAATAATATTTTCTCCGTTAAAGTTTTGTATTAATTTATACTGGCAAAAAGTTGTCAGTTTTTTTATGTGATACATCTCAGCACAAGATAATATTTTCAAAATTACATCGATATCATTTTCAGTCTGAATTCTTCTTGTGTACATGAACATCAGGACTTGTTTGATAATATCAAGGTCAAATCCATCCAAACAAATACAATCTTCCTTAGCTTCTTTCATATCAGTATTGAGCATTTTGTTGAAAACAGTACTATGAGATGCAAGTACTAGTTTATGAGCTGGTAGTTCATCACCATTTACTGTAATCACGACATCACTCAATTCCGTTGAAAGTAAATAATTTTCGATTGAGTTTGGCTGAATTGAAGCAGCAAATGCAATTTCGTCATCTTCATGAGCGTCATCGAGTCCATACCAATGAATTTCGCAAATAATTAAGATTTCTTTTTTAAACGTCCCTTCAAAATTAAAAATGTCGCTGTAATCACCCCAGTGGATCATGGTTTGTCGACCTGAACTTTTATCAACTTGAATTATTATATCAGCTCGACCAAGACCTATAGATGCTTCTTTCTTCACTCTGATTTGAGCTTTTCTCAAAAAAAAATTTTTGGAATCTAGAAGTTTCAGGCATATCTTGAACTTTATGTCGATATTATCCGGTAAAGTGAAATTTTCAGATTCTAACCATTTGTTGTATGAAAAACCAGATACTTCCCATTCATAAAGTATTGTTGAATAGTATCCACTCATTTTTAAAACTATAAATTCCACTTGATTTACACAAAATTTTCTGAAATTTAATTAAATTTATTATATAATTAATGAATACAAATTAGCTCACAAAATATGGCCAACTATTTGACTACTAAAGAAACACTTCTTTTTTTTTTCAAACAATAATATATTTGTTTTGAGCTACAATTATTTTATTGTAGCTTAGTTTTCGAAAGTAAAAACTATTACAAAATTAGTGTTAAGTAAGAGATCTTAAAGCGAACTAACTTATACAAAAATCTTAGTAAAACATTACAACTTAGATTTGAGCGTAAATTTAACTAGCAAAAATAAGGAAAGGGAAAATAAGCGTAGTTATTGGTGGAAAAGTGTGGAAAATTCTAAGGAAGGATATTTTAAAGAACTATTGGCTAATTAAAGGAATAGGAGACGGGTGCATGTTGTCAACCTTAGTGCAAGGAGAGGGTGTGAGATATTGGCATCAGGTAAGGACTCGAAGGGACTGATGATTTATGATAGGGTTCAGACTTGCAAGCGTTTAAGCAAAAACTTGGGAAATACGTAATTACAGAAATGTGGGTATCATAAAAATAAAAACTAGCTTAAAAAATAAAATAATAAAACATAAATATAAATTCTAAGCTTAAGCGTACATAATGTAAAACACGTTAGTCTGTACGCTGAAAAATAAGGATTATTTTTTAAATACTTAAAATTTCCAAAGATACAATCTTTTGGTTAAAGTATACAAAATACAATAGATGGAAAAAACCCAGCATGGATAGTAAATAATAATTTAGGATACAGATGTTCTTTAAAATTAGAAATTATTTTTAAGTAAGAATAATTAATAAATCTATCAATTTTGTTAATTTTGTGATGATTTATATGACTAAGGCAACTGTGCAATGTAAGATAGTGATTGTTAGAATTCGTATTAAGGTAAATATTAGAATTGTATCAATTGTTATGTTATTTGTTAGTTATTAATTTGTGTAATTTTCAGATGCCTGATGAAGGTCTAATAAATGACCGAAACGTCGCAGAAATAATAATGTAATTTGTTATTATGATCCTATCGTCCACATTCCTGAAATACATATTATAATTAAGAATTATGGATGATAATGAAAATAATATTATTTTTAAGTATTTAAAAAATAACTAAATTTATAATAGTCTGGGTCCTTTAGATAAAGATTACAATAAATAGGAAAAAACCCAGAGCGTTAATAATGAACTATGTTTATAAACCCCTTATTATCACAAATTATATAAATAATATATATATATATATATATAAATAAGGAAATATTTAAGAACAAAAATTTAATTAATTAGTTTGAGAACGAACAATAAATAGTTTTAAAAATATTTAGGCGCGCAGTAGCCTATCGGATCCGGCCCTTGCTTACCAAAGCATTGGACCGGGTTCGAGTCCGACGTACACCAATGAATATTTTCAATATTTAAGTGTATTATTCTGCTCAGACTAAAAAATAAAACGAGTTCCAATCTCAAAAGTTTACCCCCTACCGTAATCGCTCATGATCTTAGTAGTTTATGCGACTTTACAAAATAAAAAAAAATATATATATATTTATGTCAAGGTATATCATATTATTATTATTGATAACATTAATAATTTACAATAATTAATATTAATTATGAATAAATAAATTAATAATAATTATATCAATTATCAAATTATTATATCAATTTTTAATTATCAATGTATTAATAGTATTAAAGTACTTTTTCTTTGTTAATATTATATTGCAATTTTATCCTAAATTTTTGAATTTCTTGAAGTTAAAAATAACAATAATATTTTATAAATTGCAAAATAATAATATCCTGCTAATATCGTTAAGCGAGTATCGTTGTGAGCACTACACTGTATGATATTCCAGATTTTCATTATGAATTAAAAAACATATAAATATGATAAACACTTTTTTCTAAATATCATAATTTACTCTTAAGAATAAAATATCAAGCAAAACAATTTTAAATTTATTTATTTTCTTATAAAAAATTTTCTGATCATAGTTAATTTATGCTTTTCCCTTGCAACCTTCACCTCACTCTGGAATCACTCTGTATTCAGAGTCAGAGTGAAATCATATTGAAACCAGTGTGGATCCAGAGTGGTTTTGTGCCTTTTTTCCAGAGTCAAATCACAGTGAATCCAGAGTGATCCCAGAGTGAATTCAGTGATCCCAGAGTGAATTCAGAGTAATCTCAGAGTGAATTCAAAATGAAACTACAGTGTTTTCAGAATGTCTTGAAAATGTTTTCAACGTGGGTTTAGCGCTTTTCAGAGTAAATTCGAATAATTCTCAATTTTGTCCTTAGTATATTTATGATAACTTTAACACGAGTGTAGTGTATTGAGTTTTCATAATTTACCTAATTATATTAACAGTTAGACGACAAATGGTTAATAAATTGATAATCATATACCATTTTTCGACTACATAATTAACAACCATTTCATTCTACAAAATAAGAGATAACAAATTTTGTAATTTGAAAATACTTTCAATTAGTTAAAGGTCTATTTTTATCTTTATTATATTAAATTATGAAGTCAACAGGTGAATTTAGTATTATACATTATTAATTGGTTCCCTATTTAAAAATTTTTAAATGTTATGAATTTTTGTATGACTTAAAAAGATTTTATTTTGAAAATACTAGAAATTCACATAGGGATCAGTTTGATCTCGGGAAAAAAAAATTATATATAATTCTATAGAACCATATATAATCTATATATGATTTCATATAATTTATATATAACTATATGTCTTTACATATGTTTGTTTTTAAGATTATATGTAATTATATAAAGCTATATATAATTACATATAATTTATATATAACTATATGTCATTACATGTATTTGTTTTTAATATTTGATCGAGCTAAATTTTTAATTATTTTAATTTTAAATTATTAAAATTTAACCAATTAAATAATTGTCTTCGAATAAATTAATTTATTAATAGTTAATAAATCTTTTTATCAGTGTATATTGATAATTAATAATTTACAAACGAAATAAAAAATTTTGTTCATTACGCATTGATCGTGTATACGATTTGCATTACTTGTAGTTGTTATAAACCCTGATATTCAAGTAATTCTCATCGGTAAACTGGTAAAGAATTAGTCTTTCAAGCGTCAGGTCCCAGATTCGATTCCCGAGCGTAACAGTTGTTTTTTATTTGATTCCACTCTGGCTTTAGTCTGGGTTCACTCTGGTTCCACTTTAATTTAATTCTGAGTTTACTTTGATTCCACTCTGGCTTTAGACTGGGTTCACTCTGGTTTCATGCTGGAAAATAGGCACAAAACCACTCTGGAACCATCATGATTCCATAACGTTTCCAGAATTTTTTCAGACTGATTTCAGAATGATTTGAAAGTCGCAAGGGTTGTCATAGATGGAACAGAAAATGTTATAAAATTAAAAAAAAATTTTTTTTCTAATAATACTAATTGGACTTCTTTTTTTTTTTTTTAACTATACAAGTTTTAGTACTACATGTATTGAGATAAAACTAATTTTTCTAATTTTCTAATTAATTTTTGAACAAGTTTTTAATTAAAGTAATATGAAGATTCAGTGATTAGAAAAAGAAAATTATTGAAAATACATTGAGTTTTTTTTTTTTTTTTTAGTGTAATAGAGAATAAAAATTTTTTTAAAATTGGAAGTTGTTTGACCTCGACGTATGGGGAATAAAGGACAAGGTCAACCCCTTCGCTTTATAAGGCGTGTAAAATTGCTTAACAAGTAATGCACAACTTTAAACGCTTCACGATTAATCTTTGAAATGCTAGAGTAAAAGCGTCATTTTAAGAAAAAGATTTCTATAACATTTGTATTTAAAAAATAATTATAATAAAAAATCACTTAGCAAATAATAAGGTGAAACTTTCTCACTCTTTTACAAGGTTATTTAACCATGATCAGAAAGAAGAGGTCAGCCAAGAAATATTTCAAGTATTAATGAATTATTTAACTGAGAATATTTAAATATTATAAAACATCTGAACCTATGACGAACACTGAGATTAGGTCATTCACTTGTGAATCTTGTTTATTTACCGATACAAGGTTTCATCTCCATAATTAATTCATGATTATCTTCGAATTTATTACATGGCAATCCCTTCCAAAGATTCTTGATGTTAAGAGGTCAACTACCTATCAGACAGTATATAAAGATCTTCAAATTTATATTATGGATTATTGCAACTTGATAAGTAAGAATGAATTTTATAAAAAACATCATCTTCATTTCTACAATTGCTGTGGTGCTATCAGTCGCTAAAACGTATGTACAAAATTGGCTTAACTTAAGAGTCGAATAATTATAACTATTATTAATAATAATTTTTACAACTTTCAGTTCAAAGAATGATGTTTCCCATATCTTTGTACAACAATTAAAACCACACATCTGTTATAAAAATGACGTATGTGATTTGTCGACTATCAACTCCTGGTACATCGAAGAATTCAAATCCTGGGTCCAAAACCAAACCTATTTATGCCGCAACAACTATGATCAATTTCATAAAGACATATCACCAATTAGTGAAACATTGACAAAAAAATGGGGTCTTGAAGGCTATACACGACCTGGACCTATTGAAAATTTGCACTTAAAATGGAGAAACGATGGAATTTGTGTCGATGAATTGGAATATTTCTACAAGTCACTCGAGTTGTTTGATAAGTATAACATGAATCAAATTTTGCGTGAAAATAACATTTTTCCCAATAATAATTACACTGCTCAAGAAATATCTGACGCTGTTTCAAAGGGTCTAGGAGACAAAAAACCAAAAGTTGAATGTTTTGATTATGTAAGAGTTTTATTATTTTTAGCTCAAAATTCGCATCGCATATTGAATTTCATCATTAATGATTTATTAATAAATTTTTACAGAATGGGGATATGCAATTACAAAAGATTACACTTTACTTCGATAAATCTTTTGAACTGATAGATAGTGTTAGAAGTTTTGCGAACTGTGAGCCAGATACAATTTTACTTTACCGTGACCACATAAAGAAGGAATATGAATATTCATCAAGTGCATTCCATTTACATATTTCTAATTGACTTTAAACAGAAATTTCCTGTAAGTTAGAATGATTAATCGATTATTGCTTTATTTATTAATAATAAATAATATTGATAATGATTTAATTTCAGGAATAAATGAGTGAAGTCGATTAATTATTACATCAGCGCTTCATCAATGGCATCTTACCTTCATAACGTTAAATTTAATTATTTACTAGAATTTAATCTGAGCGCGCAAGCGCACGCCTCGTATTTATTGTCATGATATATTTATATGTAGTTTATGTATATTATATTTACTTTCAACCAATCAGAATGAGAATAGTTATTTTTTACCAATCACATTACGAATAAATTGATTTCACTTACAATTCATCTCTATTTTAATATTAGGACTAGAATTTAAATTTGCGCACGCCTTGACTATAGGGTTTGCATATATTTTCATTCTTATGATATATTCAACCAATCACATCACGAAAAAATTGGCTTCACATATATTTCACCTAAAGGGCATAGCCGGTTAAATATGGGAAATCTGCCCCGATGGCTTCTTTGACCCACACTTAGGGGATCGATTTGGCATCAAATAAAAATAATTCACACCAATTTTTAGCCCTTTAACTCAAACGACGTTCGAGATTTTCAAAAAAACCTGTTTTTTTATTTTAATTTTATTTTTATACTGAAATTCGGAGTTAATCGATGGTGATTTTTTTTCTTATTCTTAGGATCCTTAAACATAAAAATATCGTATAATCATCGTTTTTCAACGAAAAGTCGATTTTTAATGAAGAAAAGAAAATTCAAATCTTGTTTTTTTAAGGGTTTTTGAAATATGTCAATCACCAAAATTTGTCAGAACATGAAATTTACACCCCTCGACACTCAGGAATTTTTTCAGATTTTTTGAAGTGGTGGAACAATGTCAAAAAAATTAAAAAGTCATTTTTTTCCTGAAATTCGGCGTTTTAACGCACTTTTATTTTTTTTTTGTTTGAAAAAGTACGTAGAAAATTTCTTTTTTAACAGAAATTTATCTTTTCAAAAGATAAACATAATAAATCAGGAACATGAAGTATGTAAAAAGGCTATAAATAATTCAAAACACATTTAGAGGTGAATTTTATATTTTTCCAGACAACCGGGAATAATTTTGAATTAGGATACAACAAAAATAAAAATTTTAATAGAAACAATAACTTGATTAGTCTTCATCACTGTCTTCATTCACTACGACACTAATTTTCTCATCTATAAACAGACGACTAAGTATCTCAGCAGGTTTTACAATTTTAGCTAAAATCGAGCGTAAGATAAATAATAAATAATAGCAGCAATGTGTGAGCAACATCCAACAGTACGTCTACCATTTGCACAGTCACAACAATATCGAGTTATTCCAGAGATATCATTCTTGTTTGGCTGATATTCAATAAAACAACGATATGTTTTTGAATTAATTTGTCGAGATCTGACTTCAAATTTTATAATATTAGGAGTGATCAGTAAGTAATGAAGCTTCAGCATTCCGTTTTCATCCATCATTTCAGCTAAGTACGACACCGCTTGAGATATTTGATATGATCCAGTAAAAAGAATTTTGAGTTCATGTTCAGTTAATTCAGGAAAATCAGTTAATAAATCTGAAGTTATTGCTGCAAAAGGAACTTTTCTTCTTGTCCAACGATTCGTTTCTACCTCCGAGGCTAAGGTATTATCATGATCTTTTTTTGAGTTCATGGCAGCAATAATTTTTTCAGAAAGGTCGAGATCAGAATCAAGTCTCGTACCAAATTCATTGTTCAAAAAACAAGCAATTCTGCAAAAAACACTCGTCTTTGGAAGCAATTTGTTGTCCAAATAAAATAATAATAATAATAAAAATAATAATAGTTATAATACTAAAATTATAATATCGACAAAGCTAAAAATAATAATAGTTACAATATATTAAAAGTAATTATATCGGTAATAATAAATTGATGTTACAAATAATAGTAATATTAATATTTATTATTATTATTATTATTATTACTATAATAATTATTGTTATCCCTGGTTAAAAATATTGATTGAAAAGGATTGAAAATGATGAAATTAGAATACTTTTGAATAATTTCAATTCTTTTTCATGTATATATAGATATACAGTTCACATAGGGTGACTGATTCCCAATACTTTTCAATCAATATTTGTATCAGGGATTATTTAATTATTGTGCATTGACGTATTTAATCTAAATTAACAATTTTTTTGATAAAAAAAAGCGTTAAAAATTTCTTTATGTATATAAAAAATTTTAAATTCCCATTTATCATCTGGTTTATTGATTAAAACTGAAGATTAAACGATTCTTAGTCATATTAAGTTCTTTAATGCTACTAGTACTATAAAAAAAAAACTAATTTTTTGATCAGGGTTTGAGTTCTTTAATTAACGAACATACGACCTTTTATATAATAATATCTTTGCCTGCAATAATCCATTTATTTGTGACTTTTTAATTTTGCGCGGGAAAAGTACAAACCTTAAATTAATAATGTTAAAATTTTTATATGAATAAAAAATTTTTCGTATAAACTACTAAACATTCTTATCCACAGGATTGGTAGAATCTGGCGCCAAGTTCCGTTCAAAAATTCCGTTGTAAACGGAGCGCCAGACTACCGACTGTGTTAACTGTAAGCAGAATGGTATTTCGAGGTTGCAAAATTTTATTTAATTATATGGTACTCCTTTTTCCAAAATGATATATCTTAAAAGTAAGTCATACTCTATTTTACTGATATTAATTAATTATAATCAATTATAACATTTAATTCACTTAAAATTATTAAATTTTATCAGCACAAACTATAGTAAGCCCAGAAATTTCGATACTGACTTTATTTTCATGGAGAAAAGTCACCGCCACAGACTAGATAAAATAAAAATGTGTAGTAATCTTACTATAGATACGCAACTACACTGAAAAAAGTTAATTCACAGCTTGCATCTACAACCACCAGAGTGCACTGGAATTATTTCTACATAAACTGTAGATTCAACGGGATAGCTCACTGAAGTTAGAACCCCAAATTTTTTTCTTTTAATTTTTGATTTTTTTTTCTATTACGTTTTCAGCTTTTCGTTTGTTCTTTATTATTCACTCTCAACATTTGATCGTTCTCCATTTATTTATTTTAAAAAGAATTTATTAATAATGTACCTTTAAGTTAGCCCCCCTGTCGCATTTTTGAATATTTTGGTAGCAATTTGGGTCATCAAGCCTCTATTTTTGATTGTTCATGTATATTTAACATTTGTTCCTACTTCACATTTTTTATTTGTTGTTTAATTAACATTTTTAATTAGCTGTATGTATGCATTCTAAATATTTGCACTGCGCATGCGTCAACTTTACGTATATAGACTTTTAGCGCGGTCTTTTGAAAATTATAGTGACAAGCACATCTCATGTGTAAAAAATTAAAAAATTTACGGGTGTAATTTTTTAGGAATTACTATTTAATTAATTTAAATAATTAAAAAAAAATTGTTAGACGTCAGCCAATATCAATGTCATTAAGTAAATAAATAAGTAACTAATAAATATTCATTTCATTCTAAATTTTTTAAAAATATCGAGAGAATTGTTAATCAATGCATGTACATTTTTATTTTTATTTTCATCAATTCTATTTTCATAAATACTACGAACTATTAAAAAAAAAAAAAAAAAAAAAAAAAATCCATAACAATTAACAAAAAATTTCAATACTTTATTAAAATAAAACTTATTATAAAATTATTAAAAACTACACGTTGCCCTTTTGTCCTGTGAGCTCTATAATTGAAATTACAAGAAATAAACAATTTGAAGTTGGAACAAAGGTTTTTTGTACATGGACAATCATAATCAGAGGTTATTCCCATTGGATAGTGTACCATTCTATGATTTTGTGGTCGTTGCCGATAGGTTGCATTGTTATCCAATCAAGTGGACTTCAAATAATTGTAATTTTTAGGCCATAGGTATTACAATGATGCGTATGATGCATTGTCCCCTTTATTAACAACAATGTCATTGTAACAATAACAATAATAATCATTATAAAAATGAAATTTATTATATCGGTAATGATAAATTGATGTTAAAAGTATCATTATCATTGTTTATCAATACCAAAATAATGATTGTTATTGTTAAATTAATGTGTAATAGAGCATTAAATCTAGATTAACAACTTTTTTAATTCAAAAAAATGTTAAACTTTAACTATATATACATAAAAATTTTAAATCCCCATTGATAAGCTAGTTTATTGATTGAAATCGAAGAGTTTACACGGGTCAGTCACGTTAAGTTTTTTAATGCTACTAGCTACTATGAGAGAAACAGAATTTTAATTTTTTTGTTAGGATTTGATTTTCAAAATTAACGAACAAATAACCTTTTATATGATAATAGCTTTACCTGCATTAATTAATTTATTTACATATTTCTAATTTTGCGCGGGAAAAGTTCAATTTTAAAATTAAGAATGTATTAAGAGGCGAGCAAAAAATTACACTTAACAAAAAGATATGAAATCCGAACAAAAACAGTTTCACTGTAAAAAATTGCGCCAAGTCCACGTTCATAAAACTCATCTCAATAACATCTGCACTTTGAAAATTATTGTAACGAGTCTTATTTTTTTTGCATTCCATACAAAAAAAAGTTAAATACAAAAAAATACCAAGAAACCGTCATAATGTTGAAAAAATTGAAAAAAATTTGTTGAAAATTTAAAAATTAAGAAAAAATTTTTTTATCGTACTTGGCGCGCGTCATTGAGTACCCCAAATTTTTTCGGACGAATTTCAACCCGAGAAAAAACGATTTCGCTTGAATTTATGTAATGTAAATATGTATAATTATATAATATATGATTTCATACATTGTTATGTTTATAGATTCACATCATTGAAGTATACTCAACGAATTAAAAACACTGCTTACTGGATTAATATCAGTTTCAGTGAAAAAATCCGTTTCGAAAATTTTTTCAGATTTTTAGTGAAAATAACTGTCAATATGGTAGTCTGGTGAAGATATCTGAAATAACACAAAATTTTTTAATTCAATTTTTTCAGTTCCGTCATTAAGCTTTCATGAAGAAACTTGATCATGCTTCGTTTAATTGTAATTAACACATTTTGATTGGCAATCACACCGCATTTTCTCAATTTAGTCGGCCATACGTTTTATTTTTTAATCAACTCAATTTTCGCAGTGATTCCACGACAGAGTCAACGTATGCAGGCGTATTCACTTGTAAGTAAATTGCATAACCGAACAGGAGAGGGCGTTTTATTGAAATCATAAACGATGTGCGGAGAATTTAAAAATTTCAAATAAAATACGTATGCCATGTTGATTTTACCTAACTTTTGTTAAACGTATCATAAAATAATATTTCATGAATTACATTTATGCATTTTATAGGTTGACTTACTTATAAATGTTGAAACATTAAAAGGATGTTCATGTATCCTGAAAAAATTTGGGGTACTCAATGACGCGCGCCAAGTACGATAAAAAAATTTTTTCTTAATTTTTAAATTTTCAAAAAATTTTTTCAATTTTTTCAACATTATGACGGTTTCTTGGTATTTTTTGTATTTAACTTTTTTTGTATAGAATGAAAATTATTGTAACGAGTCTTATTTTTTTGCAAAGTGCAGATGTTATTGAAATGAGTTTTATGAACGTGGACTTGGCGCAATTTTTAATAGTGAAACTGTTTTTGTTCGGATTGTGGAATACGACAAACATTAAATAGTCTAAAACTGCTGGTAGGCTTTACGTCTTACTTATAGTCGGTAAATTTAGAAAGCCACAACTAAACAGATAACTATGGACTGGGGATTCATAGATAAATAAATGAAAATATTAGTTGCTTATTGACCTCCCGTTTATCAAATGCCATGTTTTCAGTCAAAATAACAAAAAACTTTTATCATTATAATAATTTTAAGTATAAAAATTTCTAAAATACAAACATTAATCGATGAATTATTACAGCTGTAAATGATTAATATGGAACCATATTTTCGGAGCGGTTAGTTGTATAACTATGTGTAATTATTTCTCAATCATAAAATAAAATTATTAATGTAGTAAAGTAACATGATGTTATGGATTGATTACAACTACAAGTGAAATAAGTAGATAAGTAGAATTCTCAAATTTTATGAATTAAATGTCGATACGCTTTTAATAATACGATATTCAAAAAATTTGTTAAATGATTCAAAATCAAAATTGAGTAATTTAATTATTTTTTTTTCATCAGCAGACGAATATAGTTGATTTATTAGTGATTATGATGGAAAAAATCATAGTAAGTGGTTTACTCAAATTGAATGAATTCAACCAATTATTGATATATAAAATGAAATCTTTTTCCTCTTATTACTAACAAAATCAATAATAATATTTTTAACCTTTCATAACATGAAAGCTCAACATGTATAATTTTACATCAGATGCTAAGCAATTGAACAGCTGGGTATTACGGACGAATCCACCCAGAGTGGGGATAAGCTGAGTCACTTAATTTTTACTACCAGGTGCTCTTCGTTGCTCGTATTTATATGAGAGAGTAGTCTGTTGAAAGAAGTAATATCAGCAGCGCACAGTATATAGTATATATAGTATATTCAGTTAATACTTAAATGCTGCTAGACTACGAGAGGATTATTATGCTTAGTATAAAAACAGTATGTCTGAACGCATCACAGCCACGGGTCGATGTCTATGACTGAATGACTCCTATGTGGTAATCGCTTTGGCGTTTAAAATTGTGTATATTTTCATGTAGAATATGTACACTTATTCAATACTGAGTTATCGACTCACTTGTTTCCGAGCAAGAATATTATAATTGTAATATTAAAAGCACGTTTACGTGTAAATAACCAAGTCGCTTAGAATTAATATCTAGCGAGAGTTGAAGTTTTCAAAATCAGAGAGGATGTTTGAATATATCGTTTCACTTGTACGTGAATAAATAGTTATTATCAACAAATTTAAAGTGTTGTGAGAAACTTATGTTTCAATTCAGCACCGCTTTTACAACTGTTTAGTCTGACATTATATGATGAAAGCTAACATGTTTTGTATTAGTGTAAAAAAGAGATTTCTAAATGTTTTATTTAATAAAACATGAACGAAGCTCCCTGGTTGATCCTGCCAGTAGTCATATGCTTGTCTCAAAGATTAAGCCATGCATGTCTTAGTACACGCCATATTAAGGTGAAACCGCGAATGGCTCATTAAATCAGTTATGGTTCCTTAGATCGTACCCACATTTACTTGGATAACTGTGGTAATTCTAGAGCTAATACATGCAAACCAGAGTTCCGACCAGAGATGGGAGGAACGCTTTTATTAGATCAAAACCAATCGGTGGCTCGTCCATCGTTAATTATGGTGACTCTGAATAACTTTTTGCTGATCGTATGGCCTTAGTGCCGACGACAGATCTTTCAAATGTCTGCCTTATCAACTGTCGATGGTAGGTTCTATGCCTACCATGGTTGTAACGGTAACGGGGAATCAGGGTTCGATTCCGGAGAGGGAGCCTGAGAAACGGCTACCACATCCAAGGAAGGCAGCAGGCGCGCAAATTACCCACTCCCGGCACGGGGAGGTAGTGACGAAAAATAACGATACGGGACTCATCCGAGGCCCCGTAATCGGAATGAATACACTTTAAATCCTTTAATGAGGATCCATTGGAGGGCAAGTCTGGTGCCAGCAGCCGCGGTAATTCCAGCTCCAATAGCGTATATTAAAGTTGTTGCGGTTAAAAAGCTCGTAGTTGAATTTGTGTTTCATACTATTGGTTCATTGCTTCGCGGTGTTAACTGGTATGTTATGAAACGTCCTACCGGTGGATTTAGCTGTAAAAGGCGACATCCAATTTAATCCTATCGCGGTGCTCTTAATTGAGTGTCGAGGTAGGCCGGTACGTTTACTTTGAACAAATTAGAGTGCTTAAAG